>NC_056735.1:474060586-474143086 GCF_019279795.1 Protopterus annectens
TGTTGTTCTTTTACTTCTTGGTTTCTGCCACCTACACACGATGGATACTCCAGCAATAGAACTTGACTACAATCCTGGACCTAAGAGCCCTGTAAACAAGTGGAATTACATTCTTCAGCAGAATGTTAATCCGTTACTAGGCATGGATTTACATCTTCCCATAACTACTCCGTTAACTACAGGTACTGTGGAGAATCTTAGTGATTTTTACAATTACCTTAGAGAATTAGAAAATTATTTGTATAAGCTGTACAGATTGATTTGGCAAAGGAGGCATATGGAGGCTAGTCTCCACTTTCAAATTGTATCTAGAGGCATGCGGGTGCTATGCATGCCTACCTATGGTGATAGCCACCCAGAATTATTGAAACAATGGCAACAATTAAACCTTGACTTGAGCAGCCAGTATATGAGACTTCTCATTAGTTATTTCACACCGATTGAGAATGAGCTCAAGATTAAAATAGAGACTCTGCATAGAGATCTATGTGAGCGTTTTAAGGGTGAAATATATGAAAGGAAGATTGATTTCATGTACACGCAAGTAATGGCATATAGTGATAGATTACAACAGACTAAGCATAAGAAATTACAGAGGGACTATCATGATTTTTTATCCGGTAATGTCTTTGTGTGGCCGAGGACCAATTTTCAACGCAACAACCACACACATAGTTCCGGTCATTCCCTAGATACTGAGAATGTATCATCAACTTTTGCAGCAACTGTATCTTTAAACTCTACAGGAGAAGTGATGGAACATCTGGTTAACACAGACGTTACATCAATGAAACATGACCAACCAATGGGCAGTTTGCCAATATTGGACACTCCTCCCCCTAATCAACAAGCTATGGAAGAACAGCTTGTCTCAAATAAACTTGGCGCCAAACCAAAGAAAGTACTAGGGGGAAACAGCAGTGGTTTTTTACAACTACCGATGCAGTATCGCATCAGACAGCCAGCAAGATCCAACAGCCGAGGGAGACGCAAGAGGAAGTTCTCCGGAAAAGCTGTGGAGGTAAGGAGAAGGAGCAGGAACTGAACATGCTTGTTTTTAACCTCTCGAGTCACACGCTCACTTCCAGTGAAGTGACTCTTTTGAACAAAGGTCTTTCTTTTATTCCTGCACAAGCCAGCAACCTTGTTGAAGTTTTGACTGACTTACGTTTCTTTGCTCAAAATTTATCATTGAAAATACTGTTTGATAAGACAGGAGAGGTCTATAGAGAGAGACGATTTGTACGCAAAAGTTCTTTTTCGCCAGTTCTACCTCATAGAGTGGACTGTTTTGTGTCTGTTTGTGAACAAGAGTTTTATCAATATTTTTCCAATGCTGCTCCGAGGGGAACATACTATAAATTGAATATTGATGAATGGCACTCTCTTCATGATTTGTCTTGTAATGCAGATATAATAATACAGTCAGCCGATAAAGGGAGAGGGGTAGTGGTTCTAGATACACTTATGTATGATGGAATGATGTTAGACATGCTGAAGGATGATGATACATATAGAATAATATCACAACATGTGGTTGACAGTATTATAAGAAATGTTCATGACTCATTGTATGATCTTTTAATGTGCAGACAAATTAATAGCGAGTTCTATGATTACCTTTTGATTGAGTTTCCTAAGATACCATTAATCAAGGGACTCCCTAAAATACACAAGGGCACCATCCCTCCACCCCTACGACCAATAGTGTCAGGAGCTGGATGGGTTACTGAACACATCTCACATTATTTGGAATCAGTTCTAGGGCCTCTAGCCAGGAGTGTTCCTACTATTTTGAAAGACACCTATCAGTTATTGGATGACTTAGATAGTTTAGTGATTAATAATCTGTCTTCTTCTGTCTTTTTGGTCTCTCTTGATGTCAAGAGTTTGTTTACCATCATTCCCAATGATTATGGGATAGAGGCTATAAGAGAGAGCCTACTTACTCTAGGTGCCTTTGATAGTAATATGCAACTGGTTATCTGCACTCTTCTTGATATAGTCTTGAATAATAATGTGTTTATGTACCACAATGATATTTATGCACAAACATGGGGTGTAGCCATGGGCACCCCATGTGCAAATTCCTATGCAAACCTTGTTATGTATCACTGGGAATGTACACATTTGTTTGACAGTACCTTTTTTCAGCATGTCCTACTTTATAGACGTTTTGTTGATGATGTTCTGATTGTATGGGAAGGAAGTGAGGATTTGTTATACGATATGGTCAGTTATTTAGAATCTACTACTGATTTTTTAAGGTTTACTATAGAAGTGTCCCAATGCCAGTTACACTTTCTTGACATAACTATTTCTAAAGATTCAGGAGGTTCTCTTTCTACCAGTTTGTATAGGAAACCCTGTTGGAGGAATGCCATACTACATTTTAATAGCATGCATCCCCGTTCGGTGTTTCTGAATATTGTAAAGGGCCAGTTGAAAAGAATTAGTAGATTATGTAGGCATTCCCATGACAGAAAATTACAGTTAAATCACATGGAAGAATTGTTTCGTGACAGAGGCTATACAACCTCCTTACTGCGCAGCCTGGGCTGCCCAGTTTCGGTTAGTATCGCCAACCACGTGGAACGCCTTGACCCTTCAGAGCAACCTGATAATAGGTTCAATTTTGTTACCCAATGTAGATCTAACAAGGTAATTTTCACTACGAGATATACTAGTGATATCAAATTTATTACTGACATTATAAGAAAGTATTGGGGCATATTACTTACAGATGATAAGTGTTCTCAATTATTGGGAATGTGTAAATATATAAATGGTGAAGGTTGTTTTAATCACCCCAATCTTAGTTATACTTTCAAACTGCGCTTCTATGCTACATGTGATAGTATTAATCTTATATATTTGGCCACTTGCACAGCATGTACAGCATTTTATGTAGGTATGACGTCTCGTAGGCTGAGAGACAGAATGTATAATCATATATATGACATCAGGAAGATGAACCCACGCAATGCTTTGGCTAAGCATGTAGCTATACATTCTGATCACAGTTTTACTTTTAGGGTTCTACAAACTATAGGTATAAACAATAGACGAGGTGATGTAATGAATTACTTAGAGGCAACTGAGTTGAGATGGATTTTGAGGTTAAAAGCCGACCTCGAGCCAGGCCTTAATCAATCTGTTAGTATCAAGCCTGTTTTAATGGCACGTAAATATTGACTAGTGTAGCTTCATGGTTTTAACAGATTTACGTTTTTAGTTTCATTAGATTATAGCGTTGTTAATTCATTCTGCTTTTTATTATGTATTTATTGTTAGTGTTTTTATACAGTATAAGCAGAATTTGATTGTTTCATTAATATATATTTTTATTTTCTATTTTATTTTATTTATTTCTTACATTAGAGTTTAGGTTGTATTGTGTTGTTTTAGTTTTGATGTACTGAATTTTTGTCTTGCTTCACAGGGGTTAATGAAACTTTTTTCAATTAATGTCTCATTTGTTTAACTATACTGATCTTGATTGTCAATTATGTTAATTGATAGCATTTGGAGATATATATAAAAGTGCTTCAGTGAAATGCTTTAGTTAAACCTGATGAAGCGTGCCTTTTGATGCATGTGAAAGCGCTTGTCATTTTATTTCTATAATAAATAATCTGTTTCTACATCGTGGTGGTTTCTACCTGTTTTACCTCTTATATATATATATATATATATATATATATATATATATATATATATATATATATATATATATATGGGTTCCGTTCAGAAGCTCGAAATACTGAAATCTCGAATTTCAGTATTTCGTGCCCAAGAAGCCGAATCCACATACTAGGGAAAGTTTAGAAACGTGAAATTCAAAACCTCGAATACCGGAGGTTTTGAATTTCAAGCTTCTAAAGTTCCGCTATGATTATGTATTCAGGTAAGTGTGTGTGTGTGTTAACGGGTTTGGGTAGGGGCTGTGGTGTGCGTCAGTGTGTCTTGTTGCTGTGATGTGTGTGTGCAAAGAGAAAGTAGCTTGTGTGGTGATGTTTTGTGTGTGTTTGTATGTAGTGCAACCTCGTAGTGAGAATATTTAAGTAGGGGGTGTGGGGGGCAGGGATGCTTGCCCCCTGCTTTCATGTAGTAGAGTGATTGTGTGTGTTTGTGTGGTGAATGATGTGTGTGTGTGTGTGTGTGTGTGTGTGTGTGTGTGTGTGTGTGTGTGTGTGTGTGTGTGTAGTAAAACCGCGAAATTCAAAACTTCCGGTATTCGAGGTTTTGAATTTCGCAGTTTTTTAGTTTTCATTGTTTTGTGGATTGCACTTCTTGGGCTCAAGATGCTGAAATTTGAGATTTCAGTATTTTGAGCTTCTGAAGTGAATATATATATATATATATATATATATATATATATATATATATATATATATATATATATGAGATGCTCATAATTTTAAAATTGAAAAAGTTCAGTATATACGTTTTGCCAGTTGGCAGTATAATTATTCTCAATCCAGTTCACAATTACTTTAAGCAGATTTTCCAAAAGTATCTTAGTCTTGTAATTTTAATTCTCCATTATCTCAGGGCCTTGTATGATCGTTAAAAGCAATGCTTGTATTATTTATTTATTTTTGGGAGGGTACTATAATGAATTCAGAATGAATGTAGTAAATAGTTTGAGAGGTATTGTACTGGGATCAAGGACACTTGTCAGGATCATATATAGAACTTTAGTTAAGCTGACCATTTAACTGTTTATCTGTCTTAATAGAACAGAAATAATTTGTTCCAGAAGTCAACCAATTTGGAGATTTGTTCCAATGTTCTTTTAGAATTAGAGTGGCTTCTTTCCTTGCAGGAGATTTTAATGTTTATCCCTGTGAAGAGTAGCTCTTAGGATTCTCTGGCAAAATTTAAACCAGTGAAGATGGGATATCACTATCTTTATTTCATAAAAATATCTAAATGTATGTTATTAGGCCAGATATTGCCCATTGTCTGTATGACAGCTAAAGTTTCATTTAAATAATTATGAAAATCAGTTAAAGTTAACATCCACCATCCAAAGAGCATTCATTTGCTTTTCTAGTTATTTATAATTGTTATTCCACAAATTCTGGGATTAGATCTTATCTTTATTGTTAACACTTGTATAGCTGAGGCAAAAAGAAAGGGATATTGGTCAACCTTGCTTTGTATCTTTGTACCATTTTAAAGTTCTATTGGGTCCACAGTGAATGTCCCTAATTTAATATGGGCTTTATTGTCTTTGAGTATTTGTTTATTAAGGTGATTATGTGATATGAAAAACCAAATATATTTAGCATTTCTGATAAGTAAGTCAAATTAATTGAACTGAAGGTTTTTTCAATATCTAAGCTAATAAACATTGTATATTTTTGCTATTATCTGTCATGCCTATTAATGTCAGGATTCTTATATTGTCTTGTGGTTGTCGATGTGCGATAAAGCTTGTTTGATCAATTTTTTATTACAAAGAAAATAAAGAGGATTGTTATGTATCCTCATAAATGGACATAGTTATATAATCTACATTTACAAGACTGATTGGTCTGTAGGCAGAGTGTGTTATTGGGGTCCTTACCTTCTTTTAAAATTGTAACAATAAGAGATTATTTCCAAGACAGAAGTATAGACAATTTATTTTGCACTTCCAGCAAAGTATTTGAAAAAAAAATCCTGAAGTAATATTTTAAACAATGCTGGAGGATCACCCCATCAAGTCTGTGTAAATTTTTATGCTTTAAATATTTACTTTTGTTGGAGACTTCTGTAAAAGAATTAAGCTTAAGTCAATCATTTTTGAAAATGTGAGGCAAAAGTGGGATTTTTAAATTACCAGTTATTCTTCAAAATGTAGTTACTCCATTTTTTGAAAGATTTAAAGAAGAATAAAAAAGCTATATTCATGTAGTATTCCCTGAATATCCATTATTATCCTTTCATTTCTGTAATGAAATTATATTTCTAATGTGAGTGGATCTAGATATCCCTTATAGATATCCTCTAGATATCCCAAATCCCATACAAATTTTATTAACTTATAGAACTTCACTCAAAATATAAACTATCCCACCCGCACTGACAAACACTCCAATAAAAAATCGCTACCTGACTAGATCTTAACCAATAAGCCAAACATGGGGTACCAGCGGGCTGTCTACCAGTCAGACTAAGTGACGATGCCCCTGCAATTCTAGTCAGAAAAATAATTCATATCCAAACCTGTATATCTTATAAATACACCTGTAGCAAAAATAATTTCTCCCCTGATACATTCATTATATGACTACAACATTGTGATTGGTCCCCACTAAAAAAACTGCAACTAGACCTTGTTTTAGAATACTTCAACAAATTCCTTGGCATATTAAATAACCTTGCTCCCTCCAGGAAAATTCACTAAAAATCTAAACAGTTGCCATGGCTATCTAATGAAACTAAACTTCTAATGAAACAAAGGGATACTGCCTTATCACTATACCATACAACCAAAAACAAAAGTGATCTCTCTCTTTATCAGCAACTTAGAATCCAAGGTAAGAAAAGAGTAATCAGTGACAAAAAACGACTTCCTTACCTCCCAAGAAAATTACCGGCACAACCCACAAAAGTTCTGCCAAAACATCCTCCACCTCCTTAACCCTGGTAAAACCTCCACCCCTGTTCCCCTTACTAGTAATACCATTAAGTCTTTAGCCTCAGAGTTCAACTCTCACTTCATCAACTCTGCCACCTCTCTCTTAGATAGCAAAGTAAACCTACTACTCACAGTCTCCTCCTCAACCTTTGATGTCACTAACACTTTCTCCTTTAAACCAATTCAAACTTCCTACATACAAAAACTTCTAAATAAAGCCTGTTCTCTGGCTGCTGACCAGCTTCCCAATGAGTATCTAAAACTAGCTGCTCCATCCGTTGCCTATATATATATATATATATATATATATATATATATATATATATATATATATATATATATATATATATATATATATATATATATATATATATATATATATATATATGTACTAATATATCTCTCTCTTTGTCTCAGAACAGTATGTACCCAACCTATGGAAAATTTCTCATATCATACCACTACATAAGGGTGGCCCTTCTAGAGATATTACAGACTACGGACCCATTGTCATCTACTCTCCCATAGCCAAAATCCTAGAGAAATTTATTCACCAACTCATAAATCACCTCACTACTAACAACCTACTGCCCAGCTCTCAGCACAGATTCAGACCTAAACATAGTACAGACACAGCCCTCATAACCTTTACAAATACTATTTGCCACCACAAAAATGAAGGACACCTAGTCTAAGCTATTTTCCTAAACATGTGAAAAGCTTTTGACACGGTATCCCACCAGCTACTACTCAACAAACTTGCTACTTACAATCTTAATGCCTCACCCCTAACATTGGTCCACAGTTATCTAACTGTCAACAGGCTACAAAACAGGAGAACAACCTTTCCCAGCTATTACCGATCACCATGGGGGTACCCCAAGGCTCCATACTTGGCCCCCTCCTCTTTGTCATATTTACCAATAACCTTAATACTGCCACCAAACATGCCACCATCATCCAGTATGCTGACAATTCCTCTCTTATCTTCTAAGCCCACTCCCCTCAAGAACTTCAACACAAAATGTAAACATCTTTGCAGGACATTAAAAATTACCTCACAAGCCATCAACTCATCCTCAACCCAAATAAGACCATAGGTTCATAGGTTCATAGGTTCGTACTAGGCTATCTGCCCTAGGGCATTTATAAGCCTAGCCAGAGTGTGTGTGGCTTTCACCACCCCTTAGGATGAGAATACTACGCCCATTTATGGTTTAGTTTACTGTGCCTCTGTCTAGTAGTGACACAGAGATGACCCCCGGGGTAAACCTACGATCTCCCATCCACTCGTCAAGACTTTTCTTGAATAGAGTTAGTGAGGGGCTCTGCCTAACATGGATTGGGATTCTGTTCCAGAGTGTAGGGAGCCTCTGGGTTATGAATCTGTCCCTCCAGCATGTCCTATTTATTTCTGTGTTGAGGTTTAAGTCTCTTGCTCTCGTGGCTCTGATGGATTTGGATTTTTTGAGGTGGAGCATGTCCATTAATTCCGGATTGGACATGGCCTTGTACGTTAGGCACAGGTCACCTCTGAGTAGGCGGCATGCGACTGAATAGAGCTGGAGTTTTTTCAGTCGGGCAGCATATGACATATTTTTAAGACCCTTTATCCTCTTGGTGAGGAACTTTTGGGGTCTTTCCAACTGCTGCAGGTGTCATGTAAGATACATCCCAAATGGGGCATTGTACTCAATCATTGGCCTAATAAGAGATGAGTACAGGGGCACAATGACCTCTCTTGATCTAGATGTGAAACCCTTCATGATAAGGTGGGCAATATAGAAGGTCTTCCTAACCACTTTGGCAATGTGAGTGTCAAATGAGAGGTTACTGTCAACCTGGGTCCCTAGGTCCCTGATTACCTCTTCCGTACTTAATGGATTACCACCTATGTGGTAATTTGTGGGTACCTTGTTTTTCCCAAAGGGTATGACTATACATTTTTTGGCGTTAAGCTTAAGGCCATGGCTCTGGCACCAATTATCCATTTCTATGAGTCCTCTCTGAAGGATGTTTGTGTCCACTGGAGTATCAATTACAGCGCCCAGTTTGCAGTCATCTGCGAACTTTGTCAGTCACAATCCTCCTATGTTTGCCTGTACCTCAGAAAAATAAATGCCGAACAAGAGGGGTCCCAGGACTGAGCCCTGTGGGACACCGCTTGTGACTGGCTTAGAGTCTGACATAGCTCCAGCAACTCTGACCCTGTGGGTTCTGTCCTTGAGCCAGTTTGCAACCCATCTCGTGACATATGGGTTTACATTTAAGCTGGTGAGTTTGTCTATGATGCCCGAGTGTGGTATTGTGTCAAAGGCTTTTGCAAGGTCAAGGTAGGCTGTGTGAACTGCCTTACCTTCATCAATGGCCTTAGTGATGGTTTCAAAAAAGTCGACCAAGTTCAAAAGGCAGGATCTGCCCTTGACAAAGCCAAATTGGGTAGGATCCAATGTCTGTAGGTCCCCAATGTCTTTGTTTATGAGTTCCATAATGATCCTCTCCATAGCTTTGCAGACCAGGCTCGTCAAGCTTATGGGCGGTAATTTCCAGGGTCCAGAGAAGCACCGCCTTTGTGAAGTGGGACCACTGTTGCCGTACGCCACTCTTTGGGTACGTATCCTGTAGTAAGGCTAAGATTAAACAGCAGCCTTATGTTTGGGTTTAGTTCCTCTTGGAGTTCATGTAGCACACAGCCCGGGACACCGTCCGGTCCCATTGATGCTGTGTTTTTAGCTTTAGAGAGGGCGGCTCTCACCTGGGCATCTGAGATGTTAGGGAGGCTACACTCTTCTGGGATAGTTATTTCTCCTTTTGGGGGGGAGGGGGAGGTGAAATTTGCACTGAAGCTGTCTGCCAGAATGTTGGCAATGTCAGTGGGTTCAGTGTATTTATTGTCATTTTGGACTAACTCTGAGCATATCTGGGAGTTTCCACCCAGGTTTCTAACATAGCTAAAGAAGGCCTTGTGATTGTCTTTTGTGTCTTTTGTGATTTTTCTCTCAGAGTTGGCCTTGGATGATTTTATGAGTGATCGTAGTTTTTTGCTAGTACTGATCAGAGATGCCTTCCCATTTAGGGATTTTGCTCTGTCATGTAGTAGCTTCCTCCTTCTGTTGCAAAGTTTGTTTATGGCTGGGGTCCACCAGACCGGGCGCCTGCCTTTGGGGGAATGGGTCTTGGTTTTATTTGGGATTGCATGATCCATGCATTCTTGAAGGTGCCCATAGAAGGCATTTGCAAAGGATTCAGCAGTGTGGGTTGTGGTTTCCACTGGCCCAGGGACCTTGAAGGATACCACTTCAGTCTTAAGAAGTGTGAAGTTGGCTTTTGAGAAGTTCTTCACTGTGGTCTTTTGTGCAGGGGGTGGGGGCAGGATGTGGATTTCCAGTGAGATTAATTTATGGCCTGATCTTACCAATGAGGGATATACTTCCGGTGTGGAGCATTTTGTCCCCATGTTTGTGATGATCAGGTCTAGTATATTGTCTCCTCTTGTGGGAATGGTGACTAGTTGTTCCATCGCATTTGAGTTTATGAATTCTAGGAACCTTTGGGCTAGGGTGTTTGGGCTTGAGTAATGTTCCCAGTCTATGTTTGGGTAGTTGAAGTCTCCCAATATAATGGTATTTGGAGAGACATTTATACTCTCCAGTGTCTTCAGGAAGGCTGTGTGGGTTTCCTGAGTTTGAGTGGGTGGTCTGTAGCATGCTACAAATTGTAAGGCAGTTTTGCCTATGGTTAGTTGCACCTGGATGGTCTCCGATGCTTCGTGCGTTGCCACTAACCTGGAGGTGTGGGTATCTTTGATGAATATGGATACTCCCCTCCTTTTGTGGTTCGGTCCAAGTTTTGGGGCTGGACAGCATGATATGAGGTAAAACCTGATAGTGCTGGGGTGCTCTCAGGAGCCTTGAACCAGGTTTCAGTCACTGCACAGGCATCAATGTTTTCCATACTGAGGAGGGCTTAGAGGGCATGCATCTTGAGGTTTAGACTTCTGGCATTGAGCAGCATTACCCTTATTTTTTTCCACTTGTGTTTTCTAGGGAGGTAGGTTTGTCATTTGAGCCTTGCCTAAAAAAGGCACTATGGGGGTGGCAAGAGCTTTGGCCAATATCCGGAAGCCCAGGGGTGACAGGTGCAAGCCATCCCTTGTGAAGCAGCGTGGCTTGTCGAGCATGTCATCCCAAGCAGTCAGACATTGGATCCCCTTTGAATGACACCAGTAATTAAGCCAATTGTTAAAACTGACCATTTTGTCTTTGTACTGTGGCATCATTCTTGGTGAGGGAAAGATGCTGCTCAGGGTCAGGGTCATACCGGCCTGGGCTACATAATCAGAGAGCTCCTCTATGTCTCTTTTCATGTAGTCCAGGGAGGTACATCTCAGGTCGTTCACACCGGCATGTACAATGACTGAGTCATATTTGTACTTGCTGTGTAGTGACCTGAGTGCTTGTGTTATGTGGTGGATTCTAGCTCCCGACAGGCAGCTTACTGTGAGCCTCTCCTTGTTCAGTCTGGTGAGCGGGACGTCAGTGTGTCTGACTATGGAGTCACCTATTACAAGTGTGTCTGGCATGTTGTTTGGCCTTAAGGGCTGTGACTGTTTAGCACACTGACTTTGTGAACTCTGTGTTGCATGTGCTATGTCTTGAGGTGGCGGTTGCTTGGGTGTCTGCTTTGGAGGCCTCTGTTGTTTTGGTAGATTTTTAATCAGCGCCTCCGAGTATGTTTTTGTGTGTTTATGTGTTTGGTTTGCAGTTGTGATAGTTCTATGTGAGACTGGGTTTGTGGTGTGCATGGTTACCTTCTCCTCCTGCCCGGTCTTGCCAGTACTGAAATGAGAGAGCTCAGCCTCCAGTTTGGCTATATAGTTGCATCCCTCGCATATATTTGTATTTGTTGGGAGGAGAAGAGGGTTGTCTGTGTACATGAGGCAATTATAACATTGCCTCAAGATTCCCAGATTCACCAGCTGAACAGGAGAGGATGCCAGCAACTGACCCTTCGACATGCTAGAATAGTGAAAAAGATTGCTGTGTAACTGAGTCAGAAAGGATCTATAGGGAAATGGGTACTCAAGGGAATTTAGGTGAAAGAAGTACTTTCTTTTGTTTAAGAGTGCTTTACCTGTATAAAAAATGCTTTAGGAGCAAGTGCTGAGCTTTTCAGTTAGAGAATAGGCTGTTTAGATTGCAAGTAGAGCAGTTCTAAGGGAAAATTGAAGAGTAGACTTTACGGAGCCAGAAATAGTTTAAACTTGATTAACCGGCTGCCCTATGCTGCTCTATGAGCAGCTTTAAAAGCTAAAGCGCAAAAACAGGCTTTATAGCAGGGGGTTGAAAAGAGCCAGGAATTGACCCAAAATGGCCAATAAACTACAAGTTGCTGGGCTGGAACCAATCCTCTAGGGACAAATAGGTTGCTCAGTGCTCCCCACTCCCACTGGTGAACAAAGAAGCTTCCTCTTATCCAAATAAGGATATGGATAGCACAGGAACTAAGACAAAGCCCAGAGATCAGAAAAATCTGAAGACTGGACTATTCTAGTTCAGAAAAGTGGGAAAACAAGGATTTTTTTTTTTTTTTCTTTTTACAGAGAAAGGAGAAAAAGATACAGTAGCAAACAGTAAATGCTATAAAACGGCTAGCGCACTTGAGTGTGTTAGCCTAACAATTAAATTAAACAAAAATAACTTTTTAAAGTGCTAACAGTTTAAAATCAACACAAGTACAGTAAAAACAATATGCAGAGCTGTTTTTTAGGCGAAATGCAGTCGAGATGCTGTAATTAAAGCGAAAGCCAGAAAAAAATACTTATAAATCCAGGAAAGTCACTCTTTCATTCTCTGCTGCTTGTAGAACTCTGCAGGACAACACGAGGAGCTGTGCTGAGTCTTTTACAAGTGAAAAAGTGCGCAAAAATGGGACCAGGTTAGCTAATGTTCTTCTCTAACAAATCACCCAATCTGTGCACACTATCTCTCTCCAAACACTCCTCCAATGGTACAATAATCAAACCTATAAATCAGACCAAGCTGCTTGTAGTTACTATAGATGATACACTAAAATTTGATAAACACATCTGGCTAACAATCAAAAAAGTCCACTCCAAACTTGGAGCTCTCTACAGGGTTAAACCTTACCTTACACATCAAGCTAGACTAGCCACTGCACAATCTCACTTGCTATCCACCTCCTCTACTGTTCTCAGATCTTTACCAACCTATCCAAATCTGACCACCAATCAACCCCTTAAAACCCATCACTGCACAATTCTTCAACAACTCAACTGGCTGGAACTTCCCAACCTGTTAGCACTAAATCAACTTTCATTTGCCCATAAAATCATATACATGCCCTGCACTTTCAAACCTGGTCCAGCCTAACTCTAACTGTAAGCTCCTTAGGTCAGCCAACAAACTGATGCTAAAAGTGACTCAGTCTCACAACTATTATGGCAACTCCCTCTACTTCTATAAAATAGCAAAGGACTGGAATAATCTTCCACAGCACATCCAAAAACAATTCCAACTCACCCCTATTTAAAACTATCCTAAAAGATTATCTAAATACTAACTGGCTTTGCCCCTGTATTGCTCCTGGCTAGTTTTTCTTCCTATTATTGCTTGTCTCCCCTTACTAATATGTTTTCCAACTAACACTTATAACATCTTTGCTTCCTATACATGACTTGCACATTATCTCTCTGATTTTTCTTCTGGATGTATACCTTTGTATTATTTCATAATTTTTATGTACCTCACTTATTTTGCATTGTTACATGCATTTTGTTATATTTATTCTTAACTACTTGTTCTTTAACTAATTGTATGGTACTGGAGCTTTTCTCCCCGAGTCTCCGCTGAAAATGGGTTTTCAACCCAGTTGGACACTACCCGGTTAACAAATGTAAATAAACTAAAATAAAATAAAATAAATAAATATGATTTTTGATCTTTTCTATAAGATTATGCATATCTTTAGGAGACATAGAGTATGACACTAATTTAAATTTCTTCAAATCAAGAGTAGGCTTTTGTGATAGAATCATTTGATATTTTTACTTAATGTATTAATCAAGTCAAATTTGATTTTGTTACCCTTAGATAAAAGTGAAACTATCTGAATGTTGTTTTAACTGAATATCCAAACCCTTTTCCCCCATTCATTTTTCACTATGCAAAAGTTTTGCCAAACATATATGGTTTGAAGGATTCATAACTATTGACTGTATTTACTCCATCGTTATTTATGACCATAAGTAAATTTGCCTCATTTAGACACCAATTCCTAAAGTCTATTAAAATGACTTAATAAGAAGGAATTATATTAATTGTTAGAATAGTTTGAACATTTGTAAGTATCTTTAAAACTAGAGAATTATGATCAAAGAAAGGTCAATGAATTATTTTAAAATAATAAAATAAAATTATATAAATAACTATTAATAAAATAAAATGGAACAGACTCTCTATTCACATAAAACAAAGTTCATCCCTTACCCATTTTCAAGTGCAACATAGATCTATGGATGGGAAACAGAAAATATACCCCAGCACTGCCCTCTGTATTACCAATGGACAGAGGCAGCTCCTAAATGCTTTACCCATGCACGAGTCCCCTCAAATTATCTGTGATATCACTCCAGTTATTCTCATTATGGGTAATGCATAATTATTGAACATGGGATGGGTAAGGTCAATCTCTAACCAAATAGGATAGGTTATTTCATACACAAAAAAAGAAATTGATGATGCTTAAAATGGCTGTCGAGGGCAGCTACCCTAGTATTTTCCTGTGAACCTATAAATCTATGTAGACTGTATGTTAAGTCATGTGACATGAACAATTTGCCTAGCCTACTTTATGCAATGAATGCAAAAGAAAAGTATACAAATTCTAGTAAGGCATTATCTTTTTAAGAAAATATGTCTTTCAGGTTTAGCATTTCATTCCATATTCTTAGATCTTTGGTAGGTGATGTTAATTTTGGATCATTGCAAGAAACTGTTTCATGTTTGAATTAAATTCTTCACCAAGAATTTCAGTTAATTTTCAGGTGGTTAAGAATAAGATCCAAATGCTTTACTGCACATTTAACACCCATCCCTTGGATTGAATATAAGTTGACTAGACCACAACGAAAAAGCAAAGGTCCAATCCCACAGTTGTTAGCAAACTTCTTTAATAACAGGCAGAATAAGCACTTTCGTCTTGTGTACAAGACTTCATCAGATGCCCCCATATTACATTTCCTTCTATTTAAACCCCTTTCAATTATATCCTATTAACATTTAAAGACAAAATACACAATAAAATGTTTACAAAAGGTAGATGTGCAAACTCACAACATGGCCAATCACAAGACCTAAAATCTGTTTAAAATGCCCTTTGAAACACTAATACTACTTTAAATAGATTCTATAGTTAAAAAATAAGTGGTAAATAATTAAATTTGTGTAGCTTTAGTCATTAAAATAGGCTTGATGGTAATGTATTAATTTAAACCGGGATAAATATTAGACTTTAACCTAAGTTGCCATTTCAATTCCCTATTTAATAATAGATTTTTCACATCTCCCCCTTCAGGGATTCATTTGAACCACATCTATAATCCTGAATTTAAAACCATTGCAGGAAGAACAGTTAACAGAATGTTTATATAGTGCACTGGTCTCTTTCTTAATCTTAATGTCATGAAAATGTTCATACATCCTGTCCTTAAGAGCCCTCTCCGTTTTTCCTACATAAAATGCAGGACACTTTTGACATATAGCCAGTTGCACTATCATTTTTGTGCTACAATTACCTTTACAAAACTAAACTCTGTTGTTCAAACCATTTTGTAGGCATATACTGCCTTCCTTAATAATGTATGGACACTGCTTACAATTACCACATGAACCTTTGCCTTTTTTATTTGAAGGTTAGACACTTCCAGTTGTTCAAATGCTCTTTTAAAGTTCTTTCAAGTCCTAAAAGAAATTACAGGCTCATGTCCCGCCACTTCGTATAACTCTTTGTTTGTTTTAAGCATACTCCAATTTGCCTGTATAGTGTTCATAAAGGGCCCTGTAAAACCATTAAATTCAATTACACATGCCCTTTGGAATTTATTATTTTTACTTTGTTTAACAAATTCATTCAAAGGTTTTCCTAATAGGGCCTTATATCTAGTACCCAACCCTCTATAAACTTCATCAAGAACACCTTGGACCATCTCTCTAGGTTATCCCCTTTCCATAAACATCTCATCAAGATTGTTTAATTCCCCTCCAAGATCTTTTTTATCTGAGGTCATTCTCGCAATATGTACTGCTTGCCCCTTTATAAGACTTTTTTTCTGAAACATGGGATGATTACTGGTGTAATGTAGGTAGCTATTACACTATGTACTTTTTTTATAAATTCTGGACTTAAACTCTTCTTTAGTCTGAAAAATAGTAGCGTCCAGATAGTTTATGCTTACCTTATTCCATGTATAAGTAAACTTAAAGAAAGTGGTACATGCATTTAAATATTGCATAATAGAATCTACAGTCTCTTTACCCCCTTCCCACAAAACAAATATATTGTCCAAAAATCTCATATACAGACGTATATTGCTTGTGTATGGGCAGTTAAATACATACCGGCCGGTGTTTCTACTCCAACATAACCAAATTGGCATATATGGGGGCACAAGCTGCCCCCATTGCCACCCCACTGATTTGCTGGTAGTGTTCACCTTGAAAACTTATGTAATTGTGATCAAGCAACACTTCCATAAGTTCAAGAATCAATTGAATTTGGTCTTTAGACATTGTAGAAAACTTGTTGATACTGTCACTGAAGTACTGATGTCCTTCATATCTCAGAATACTCGTAAATAACTCCCTTACATCTATGGTGAGAAAGCTTAAACTTTCTTTCCATACCTCGTGTGTTAACTTACTCAAAAATTCCCATGAGTATTTAATTAAATGGTCTATTTTAGATGTAATCTCCTTTGTACAGTAATCAACAAATACTGCCAAGGGATGTGTTTTAGAACTTCTAGCAGAAACAATGGGTCTAAAAGGAGGATCTTTAACACATTTGTGTACCTTAGGCACCCCAAAAATGTTAGGAATAATGGGATTGGGTTGCTTTAAAAAATAATATGTTTTTCCATCTATTCTGTTCTCTAACAAATATTCCTCTAATAAAGAATCAATTCTACCATAGGCTATCATAATTTCATTTCTAGAAACTGGAGAGTATTTATTAGTGTCAAGCAAGATGTTAGTTATAGCATTAGACTAGAGTCAACATTCTTTTATTAAAGGGTAGGCTGACTAGAGATAGGAAACATTCTTTATTTCTTTATCTCTACATTTATACAAGACTTTGAGCATTATGGAGTTCTTTATCCATTAAATCATAACACATCTTTGTTATTTAACTATTTATGTATTTATTTATTTACATTTGTTGACCGGGAGTGTCCAACTGGACGTAGGTCCATTTTCAGCGGAGGCCCGTGGAGAAAAGCTCCACAGTTAAAATAAACAGACAGTAGTTACATTGGATTACATAGCGATTAACAATTTAACATAGCAATTACTTACAACATATTTACAGATGAAGAACATAGTACATCAGTAGACAACTAGAATCTTTATCTGTGAAGTACATAACAGACATTAACAAATGTTACAATGAGAAGTTCCTGCTGTATAATAAGTACTAGGCTTATGAGCATCTGAGCTTGCTATAATCAAGGTAGTTAGTGGAGTGGAAAGAAAGGTAGTGGTTGGATGGGGTGGGTGATATTAGAGTGGGAGTTGCAAGGGCATAGCCAGCATGTTTTACGTGTGCTTTTAGTAAAGTTTTGAAGTGAGTGCATGATGGTACAGAGGTAATTGTGGGTGGAAGGGAGTTCCATAATTTGGCTATGGTGCAAGAGAAGAGTGCTTCACCAGCAGAGTTATTGGCTTTAGTGATCTGCAAGTGATTTTTGTTGCTGGATCTTAGTAGTCTGGTGGTGCGATAGGGTTGGAGTAGATTCTGGAGGGATGGGACATTTAGTGGCTGATTTACTAGTTTGTGGGCGAGTGAGAGTTGATACCACTGAAGGAGGTGAGGGAGTTCAAGCCAGCCCAGTTCAGCAAGTGAGAGACAGTGGTGACTACGGTAGGATGCGCCTGTGGCAAATGTAGCTATTTTGTTGTAGCAGGTCTCTAGCTTGTTTAGATCGCATTGCCTTAGGTTGATATATATTGGAGAGGCATAAAGTAGGGTGGAGATAAGGTGGGAATTTGCTATTGAAATCTTTGCTGCTTTGGTGAGAAATTGCTTATTTCTGTATAACGCTCCTAGTTTTTTGTGGACTTTTTTATGGTCATGGATATGTGAATGTCAAATTGTAGTTTATTGTCTATTTCCACTCCTAGCAATTTGGTGTGTTCAGTTGAGTATATAGCGGTGTTGTCTTTTGCTGTGATGTTAAAGTGAGAGTTGTTTTGAGTATGTTTGGTGGGTTGGAAGATGAGTAGTTTAGTTTTGTTTGGGTTGAGTATTAATCGGGCATCGGATAACCAAGTTTCAACAGAGGAACAGGCTTCCTGTGTGACTTTTTGCAGTTTGGATAGGGACTGGGCTGAGCAGATGATGGTTGAGTCATCTGCGTATTGTATGAGTGTGCCATGTTTGGTGGCAGAGGCTAGATTATTGGTGTACACAGAGAAGAGTAGGGGTCCAAGGATGGATCCTTGGGGAACCCCTATGGAGACAGGCAGTTGAGTAGATATGTCATTCTGCCATACAACGGATTGTTGGTGGTCAGACAGGTAGCTCTGAAACCAGTTGGTGACTGATTGAGAGAAGGATAGGTTATTGAGGACAGAGATAAGCTGTTTGTGTGGGACCATGTCAAATGCTTTAGATAGGTCTAAGAAAGTAGCCGAGGAGAGATAGCCATTGTTTTTATGCTGAAGGATAGTGTTAGTAAAGGAGAGTAAGGCAGTGGTGATGCTATGGCTTGGTTGGAAACCATGCTGAGTACTGGAAAGGAGGTTGTTAGTAAGGAGGTAGTCTGAGACCTGAGAGTGTATGCATCTCTCTAGTATTTTGGAGAAAGGAGAGAGAATAGCTATGGGGTGGTAATTGGTTAGTTCTGTGGAGGGTCCGCCTTTGTGGAGGGGAATTATATGTGATACTTTCCACAGTGTGGGAACGTAACTTTCTGACAGGGATTGGTTAATCAAGATGGATACTGGGTAGGCTAGAGCATCAGCTGCAATTTGTAGGTATTCACTTGGGAGGTTGTCTGCTGCTAATTTGGTGGATTTAAGTTTAGTTAAGAGTTTTTTTATGTTGGAGGTAGGTACTGGAGAAAAAGAGAAGGCAGTGGGGAGATTTCTAGTTGAAGGTGTGGGTTGGAGGGGAGGGGGGTTGTGTTGTTTAGCTAGTGATAGTATGGTTTGGGTGATGTGTGTGTTGAATGAGGTAGCAATATTTTCTGAGGAGTGAGGATGTTAGGAGGAGGGGTACTGACTTTACCTGGGTGGAGGATAGAGTTTATGGAAGTCCAGAATTGTTTGGGGCTGTGTTGTGAGGAGTCTAGGGCAGACTGGTAGTATTGGAATTTGTCCTGTTTTATTAGCTTTCTGACTCTATTGCGTAGTTCTCGGAATTTCTGTCTGGTTGAGGGGGGTTTGGTTTTTGCGCCAGTGCTCCCAGGCTTTATCCCTGTTTTTCATTTCTGACTTAGTGGTTTTCTGTAGCCATGGGGAGGGTTGTGCTTTGGTTCTGGAAAATTTTATGGGGGCATGGTAATTAAGGATGCTTAGGAAGGTAGTGTTAAAAAATTCAACTGCGTCATCAAGACTGAGGTACTTTAGAGGATGCCAGTTACATTCTTTGAGGGATGGGATGAATGTGAGTGGGTTAAAGTTTAGTTGTTTACGTATTTGATGGTAGATAACAGGTTTAGCTTGGTATAGGTATTTTTTGAGTAGGAATGTTGGGGAGTGATCACTGAGGCTATCTGATAAGCAGCCTGTTATATATGACTGGGGGCTCTTACTGACTAGTATCCAATCCAGGGTAGTGTGCTTGCTGGAGTTTTTATTTATCCTGGTTGGTGACTGGACTAGTTGGGTGAAGCCATGAAGGTTTACATGATTGGTTGGATGGTTGCCAGAACGGGATTGCCAGTCAATATTGAAATCACCTAAAATGATAGTTTCTTGGGGGAGATGGTAGGTAGACCAGCTGAGGAGGTTTTCTAGTGGAGGGATGTTTTGGCCAGGTGGGAAGTAGCATCCAATTATGTTGATGGTTTTGTTTTGGTTTATTTTGAGCTTGGTATATATTATTTCTTCATTGCCTATTTGTGGCACTGATGATTTTAAGATCTGGATTTTTAGATGCTGTTTAAATATTATAGCTACACCGCCTCCTTTCTTGTTTAGCCGGTCTACTCTTAGTATGCCATAACCTGTAGGGAGTATTTGCTCACTGGTAATGTGAGGTTTTAGCCAGGTTTCTGTCAGGATAACTATATCTGGGAAGTACAAGTCTATGGTGGCATGGACTTCATGGACTTTGTTGGATATACTTCTAATATTTAGGCTTAGTAGAAGGAAGTCACTTGGCTTTCTATTGGCTGTAATATGGGAGAAGTTGTGGTTTTTAATCTGATTATGAGGACTGGGGTTGGAGATGGTAGGGCCAGGGTTGGGGTGGATGTCTCCACTTAGGGCTAGTTTTGATATGCATGATATTATTAGTTTTCTCAGGTTTTGAATGTGTTTGTTTATAAGGGAAACTTTATGATTGTGCTCTGTGGGTAATAGGTTTGGTGGGAGGGTTACTATGTTAAGTTGTAGGGATGCTTTATGCTTGAGTAATATAGTTGGTAAAATATGTGGGGGGTGCATAGAGATGGTTCTTGAGCTGGTGGGAGGGGAGCTGAGTGAGGGTGAGACATGAGTGGTGGTGTGAGTAGTAGTACAGTGGTAGTGGTTGAGTGGGGGAATGATGGAGCTTTGGTAGGATGTAAGATATGCAAGGATAGTGCATGCAGTGAGTATAGGTAAGGTATGCTTGTACATGTTAGTTGAGGAGGTGTGATAGCAGTGGGAAGATAGAGGAGGTAGTGTTGGGTTAGCACTGTGGTTGGCTATAGGAAAGATGGGAGGGGTTTGTGAGTGCAATAAAGGTGGGACCACTGGGGGCAGGAGGGAATAGGGGGCTGGGTGGGGAGCGAAGCGGGTAGAGACCCTTGGAGTTGCTCTTATGAGGGGGCTGGAAAAAATCAGTTAACAGAGTTAACTGATAAATGAACATATGATAGTGACATGGGTGGTTGTAGTTTTAAAAATGGTGCCTGCCACAGGTAATATTTATTAACTTTGGGATTGTCTTAAGGTAATAAACAGGGAAGGGGGAGGGGAGAACAAGGATGTGAGCAGGCAGTTCTTTGTACTGCTGCTAATGAGCCAAAGCAAAGACAAGTTTGTGTTTAAGAAACAATCACAATTGACCAAGGACTGCTCTGAAACTGTAAGTCATTGCTTAACCATTTCTCAGGTGAAAAAACAGGATAACCTTGTATCAGTAGGCTACTGTGGTCTCAGTTTAAATTAACAAACACACAATATTGATCAGTTATGGATACTATTTGCTAACAGAAGGGAATAAGAGAGAAAGTGGAAGATGTGTGTGTGTGTGTGGGGGGGGGGGCTGCTTACAAGCCAAAGCAGAGTGCTCTCCAGGAGAAAATGAATATTGGCTCAAACAGGTAGACACATACTCAAAGTTAACTTTAGCTTTTTGCAGACAGTTCAGACCCGGACTGCACTTTTCTTACAAGAATGATAAAGGTGGTACCGCAGTTGAATACTTAAGAGTGGTGTTAGGTCTAGAAAAGAAGAGTACAGACAGGAGTAAGCACTTTTGAGATGGTAAATATATATTATAAAGATTACAAAAAACAAACTGAGCAAATAGCTACCGCATGCAGGAACATGTCTTAAACCAACTACTAGTATATGCAGATACTGAGCCAATTGGAAGAACATCTGTCAGAAGAAACCTCAGACAGTTATGCAGTCACAGATAAAAATATGACAAGCAGCAATCTGTTGTGGTTCTCTAATGTGATTCTATCCACCAGTAACAGCACAATTATATAGAAATAATTAGACATCAGTTTGAGCTGTCTACACACAACACAATTACATGAATAACATTAGTGAACAAGGTGCAGCTATGCAAATAGACCATACTATTATACTAAAAACAACTTGGTGCAGACAAAATGCTAGCATGCCATAGTTGTTGTTGTTGTTGTTGTGTCTTTTGGCTTATCCCGGTTAGGGGTAGCCACAGCGGAACTCCGGTCCGCTAATGTTTGGTAGTGGATTTTTACGTGCCGAGTTACCAGCCCTGACGCACAACCTTCAACAAAGGCATGCCCATTCACCCATGCCTCCACACAGAAGATGCTCTAGCTGAGAATCGAACGTGACAATGTCTTGCTGTGAGGCAACAACGCTACCGCAGCACCACTACTGTGGGTTCAGCATGCCATAGTAACTTCCAATAATAAAGCATAAATCATATTAGATGTCTAACACAATTCAACATAAACATATACAGTTGTAAAATGTCTAACACAATTCAACATAAATAGGCATTTACAGTTGTAAAACACTTACTGGAGAGACAGTGAGCTCCTCATGGAGCTTTCATTGTTTACTTTTTAATGTGGAATGAGCAAGTATTTTATATTTAACACATTTCCAGAACTCTTTGCCAGTATGATTAAAATGAGTTTCCTATAAAAATAAAACCTAAGGTTTAGTGGCATTGCAATATTTTAAAAAAGATACTCTTGTCATATTATTTAATCCACTGAAAATTAAAGGCAAGGGTATTAGATATTTGTATGTTTTGAATAAGGAGCATCAACTGAGGTTAGCTTATTGTAAGCTGACCAGTTAAAACCAGGTTATTATAAGTTGATTCAGAGTTTATATTAAAAAAAATGTTTTTATGAGTCTTTGGAATTAATACAGACATATGTGTAAAAAGAGTAGAAGTAACATCAACATAGAAATAAAATTACTTAGCAAACAAGAACTGGACATGAAATAAAAAACTACTTTAATATTTACGCAGCTATAAAAATAAAATTAATACATAAGAATATATTTTTTAAAACAAACAAAAAGCATAGGCCATAACAATCTGTGCATGATGACATATAGATTAATCATATGGATTCCACTACATGGTAGGACTACAGGCAAAGAAACCTAATTAAGAAGGTAGTTAATAAACAGATGCAGAGATCAGAAAACATATGAACTAACTGTGTTGTAATATGTCAGACATTACTGTGTTAAGCTAGGCCATTTACATGATTTTATGGCTGCTAGCAAGTTGAGCAGGAAGTTAATAACTGACTTGTCACAACCATTAAAGCTTTCTATGTGCATGTAGTTAATGAAATAAAATTTGAGAATACCTAGTTAAAAGCTACTCAATGAAGTATTTGAGGTAGACTGTATCATACATATTAATTCTATAACTCAAGTACATTAAAACTGGTCTACTTCATATGACTGAAAACTCAAAATACTGAATTTCATTTGATTGAGACTACAATATCTGATTTTAAAAATACTGAAAACTCATTTGACTGGGTCTCATTATACTGAAAGCTTATAAAGCTGAATTTCAAAATATGGAATTTTAAGCCATAGACATGCACACTTACAACACCAATGACTAATTCTTTACCAAAATTTAAAAATGACTTACTCACCCTCTTAAAAGAAACTGGATGATGTAAATCCAAACTAGCTGGGGGACCATGCCCCCACACCCTCCAATGGGGGGGGGCTGCACCCCTCCAACTATATATACTAACTCCAGGATCACACTAGAGTTGGGAAAAGGGCATATACCTTATACTTAACTTACAGTACTGTACACACTGCCACTACTGTCAGGAGCACGCAGAATGTCTGCCATATTATTTTAGATACTTCCCATAAAAATGTAAAGAGACATACCCACATTTAGAAACACTACAACACTACTTTCTATGCTATTATTGGTATTCTTACAGTTGGCACTTTAAGTTGCAGTAATGTTTTTTTTTTTTTACCAAGCAGGTCACAGGTGAAGGAAAACACATATCATGTCTATGGCTTAAAATTCAGTATTTTCAAATTTAGCATTGTAAGCTTTCAGTATAATGAGACTCAGTCAAATGAGTTTTCCCTATTTTTAAAATTAGGTATTGTGGCCTCAGTCAAGTGAAATTCAATATTTTGAGTTTTCTGTCATGTGAAGTAGATCCATTAAAACACATAAAGTGGTTTTACTTACCGATAAAAAGAGCAGGTAAGTCGAATTAAATATATAAGGACAGAGACAGTAACACTGGATTGACGAAAATCATCAATATTAGATATGTAAACACCCAATGGAATGTTAACAGTATAGACATATCTTTACATAGGTCCACATATATAAACAGGCACTTACATTACTCATCAACAAAAAAAGAAAGTGTTAGATAGCACACATTGTAGTAGTTCTCATCTTTTCAGGTATCAGGCATTAACGTGAAAGAAAAACATAGTTAAAAAAAAAAAAAGAGTATAAATTCATGTCTTTTGTCTTCCTAGAGGGAGATGAGGATGAATGGATAAGGTTCGTTAGTAATGTCCATTCATTGTGATTTTCAAAATCTTTTTAAGAAATAAGTAGATTGTCCATATCTTCATTACATGAAATAATACTGATATGTTTAATGTCGGTTGAAGCTTCACCCATATTGTTAACAATCATAGTTCCAGACTATAGAAAACCTATGAATGCAGCTGGGAAGAGTAATTGAGATTTAATACTGCTCTGTTGATGAGTTTTATTTATGTCCATTATTTCATTTTCCTTTCTAAGGTTTTCATGGCATAACCATTGTCAAATTTTATAAGATCACGGGCAAATCTTGAAGCTTTGGAACAAGTACTTTTTAGCCCAGTTTCCATATTAAGAAAATATATAAATTTTATAATTAAAGATCCTGGTGGAGATATAGAGTGAAATGAAGGACATTTACCTAAGGAATGATTAATCTTCTCAGTACCGTAAGGAAGAAATGAATAAGGAAACAATATCATCTCTTCAGTATTTTCTGGAACACCAACTATTCGTAAAATGTATCTCCTCTCCTGATTTTCCAAGTCTTTCAGTTTGTTGATTAATGAATTGTTTTGCTTCAATAACAATTGTTTGTAATTCATTTTCTTTTTACATCTCCCATCCATATCAGTTAGTGAAGTCCTAATTTCATGTATCTTGTGAGTTTGTTTTTCTATCATGTCTTTAAGCAACTAAGTCTGGCTCAAACTATTTGATTGCAGATTGTCAAGTCTGGAAAGTATCAATCTCTAAAGAGAAGTCCCATTAAGTAGACAGCACTTATTGGATATCCTTTTCAAGAGAAACTTCATTGTATGAAAACTTGGATGAACTAATTTTCATAAAACCAGAAACGAATTTGCTGAAGTAAAAACTAACAGGAAAAGTCCATGAATTTGGTAAAAATTTAATTTTTGTGTTAAGAAGTTATGTGCAGATCTTAGTTAAAATAATCTTTCTAAATATAGATTTTCCTGTAAATAAAAAAAAAAATTATACTGTAGAATTATTTATCAGTGATGCTGCCAGTTAGCTATTTTTGTACTGCCAGTTATTGAAATCCAAAATGTGTAGACTATCCATCCTAATTGTAAAGGCAGCACCAGGCTCTTTAGTTTTATGAAAGGGCACATGTTATACATTATGTGCTTTATTTTACTACCAGATACTTACAGGAAAATGTGGCATACTATGTTTAAGTTTCACTACAGAGCAAGGAAATAAATAGTGCAAAAGGTACCTAGTTATCATCTTATTTGCACTCTACATATTGGTGGATGGTGGCACAACTCTATGCATACATGTGCAATCTGGATCATTATAGTTATGGAAGTACACAAGTTGTTAACAATGTTCAGACAGTTTTAGAAGTGTGCTGTAGTCATTATTCATTTCCTGCATACCAGAGCCCATTTGCGATGCATTTGGGCTTTGTACTTTGCAAAGGATGACACACACATCTGGAGTTCTGCCACAGTGTTATCCACTGTTGGATTACACAGAAATCAGATACCTACCACAGTACCACATGGAGGTGCATTTATGCATGCTTCATGTTTAAAAACAATGGCAACATTTCCTGGGTGACATAATACCTACTTGATATAATTTATGTGAAGTATAGATGTACATCAAAGCACACAATGATGTGTTGTTTGCTGGTACAATGTTGTATCTATGCTGCAAAAGAATAGCAACATATTATGGCTAATATGCTAGCAGCTCAATATTCTTTTAAAGCAGCATGTATGTGTACATATGTGTATGTGTATATCTGTGCATGTGTGCAATTGTATGCATTGTGGGGTAATTCTTGCATAAAATACAATAAAATGTCATCATCATCTTCTTTCGGCTGTTGCCGTTAGGGGTCGCCACAGCAGATCATCTGTTTCCATTTCTTCCTGTCGTCTGCATCTTACTCTGTCACACCATCCACCTGCATGTCCTCTCTCACCACATCCATAAACCTTATCTTAGACCTTCCTCTTTTCCTGTTACCTGGTAGCTTCATCCTTAGCATCGTTTTCCCAGTATACTCAGCATCCCTCCTCATCACATGTCCAAACCAATGTAATCTTGCCTCTCTGGCTTTGTCTCCAAACCTTTCAACCTGGGCTGACCCTCTAAAATACTTATTCCTAATCCTGTCCACCCTTGTCACACCCAGTGCAAATCTTAACATCTTTAACTCTGCCACATCCAGCTCAAACTCCTGCCTTTTTGCCAATGCCACTGACTCCAACCCATATAACATAGCTGGTACAATTAAATGTAATGAGTATAATGTTAGTGGCATAGCTGCCAGTGCTTCTATTGGGTTTTATCTAAAGGAACAGAGCAAACACTTTCCTTCTTGAACGTTGTATCAATTGTGAATTTTATTTTTTTCATATAAATAATTTGTTATTGTTTTGTATAAAATGAAAGTACAACAAAGAAATACAAACACTTTCAGTAGAGGTTTTTGTTACAGCAGATGTCACCTTCTCGCTCTCTGTCTCTGAATTACATTAGGACAGTTATTCATACTGTGTAAGAATAGTTCACTAATGTATGATGGATTCAGTGCCATACCTTGCTCATGTTATGTCCAGTTCCATTTCCTGATCTCATGCCCCTCATTTATAAGTTAAGGACCAAAAGAACAAAGATCTGTTCCCAGACGTGGATTGCTGAAGCAGTATCATCATTCACAAACTAAATACTATTACTTAGAAGCATGTCCTTCACATCTTGAACCAGAGGTGAATATATATTTTGCCGACCCCAGTCATGGTTTTCACTGCATGTATATATGCATGGTATACCACTTGCCCCAGATTGTTCAAAAGACCAAGATGATTCTGTAACTAAACTTCACACTTTTTCTAAATAGAATGTAGAAATGTCTCCCCTGCATTTTTTATGTACTGGCCTCGCATAGACAAGGCCAAGTCTCTGACACTTGCACTTTAATTGGGCTGTGATGATATTTTTTTCTATTACCAAAATGTTTTCTTTTTTACCCATCAAATTGTATCAGATAAAGTTAGTTTTCAATCAAGAAGAATAATGGAAAATCCTTCAAAGCCAGGGTGCACTCTATAAGTTATTAAACAGAAAAAAAAAACATTGTGAGAGCTGCTCATTTCTTGCCTCAGTATTTTATTTTTTACATCTCTAAAGCTTTATGTAATGTCGCTCACTGTACTAAATAAAAAAAAAAATCAATAAAATTTATCAAAGACGGCTCATTCTTTAACTAGTGCCTGTTTTGTGTGCCTGTGATAGGTATTGTAGCACACAAGTACACATTACTTATCTTTTTTCTCATCTGTTTGAGGTATTGTATTGCAATATTGTTCTGTCATTTATATTTTAGTACATTTTTCTGTCAGAAAAAATAAATAAATAACAATGCACAAACATATTCAGATGGTTCTTCTTCTTTGTAAATTGCAAAAATCTGAGTCAGATAAAATTAAGGCAATATTGCTAGTTCTCTTATATGAGAGTGATACTGAAATACATGCAACTTTCCTGTATGCTCATCTTAATGTATATACTACAGTATACAACTTGGGAAATATGATTTAACATCAAACAGAATAGACTTATTAATACTTACATATATGTATATATATATATATATATATATATATATATATATATATATACAGACAGACACACATGCACACACACACACACACACACACACACACACACACACACATAGACACATATATATATATATATATATATATATATATATATATATATATATATATATATATATATATATATATATATATATATATTTATACACATGCACACACACACACACACACACACACACACACACACATGCACACACACACACACACACACACACACATATATATATATATCTATGTACACACACACACACACACACACACATATATATATATATATATATATATATATATATATATATATATATACATACACACACACACACACACACACACACACACACACACACACACACACACACACACACACACACACACACACATATACCTGTGTGTATGGTTTCCCTGTGTTTTGTCGAACCTCCCTTTTTTCAACAAATGCAGGGGTATTGCTTAATTTTATTGGTATGGATTGCTGAGAGGTGCAAATGCTGAAGTTATATTTTGTCAAGATAAGTGAGTGGGATTGAAGGGGTGAAAGTGTTGGTATGTGTCTTTGTGAGTAAAGATTATGTGTGCAAGTGCATGTATTTAAGGGTTAAAGCAAGGTTAGGTAAAGGGATAGATGTAGTGCTGTTAGTATGTGCTTGTGCATGTCTGCATCTGTGTGAGTGTGTCTTGTGTAGTAGCAGTGTTACGGGAAAGATTTTATTATGGTAAGATGTAGGGTTAGGGTTGGAGGAAGGGGTAACATTAGGTTTAAGAGTGCTGCAAGGGGACAATGCTGCACCTCTAGAAAAGGGTTTGATATATATATATATATATATATATATATATATATATATATATATATATATACATACATAGACAAATGGAATAATATATAGCTAGATGGATATATCTATAAATGTATACATATATATATATATATATATATATATATATATATATATATATATATGAATTTCAGTATTTTAAAATTACATAGCCGAAATCTGAAAATCCTGAAAACCCATAACCGCGAAACTCAAAATTCCGAACCTGCACTACACACAGAGCACACACATAAACATACACACAACTACCCCCCACAAGCACACAGACAAACCTAGACCACATATAATCAGGGGGTAAGCCCCCCAGAATCCCCTATGTGGGGGTTACTTATATATACTAACTCCAATATCGCACAATCAGACACACAGAGGTAACTTACACCCACACATTTTACAGTCCCTCGCACACACATCACAGTCACAACACACACACTGACATATGCTAAAGCCCCTAACCAACACACTTACACATACATACATACATACCCAAATAACACCTAACCATTCACGCCCATACAAAGATATATGGATCTATGATAACTGGTCAAACAGCTACAAAACTGACAACCAATCTATCAAAGTACTAATGTTGAAAGAGGTAATGTTGGCACATTTTGTGCATACTCCAGGGATTATCTGAGACCAGACCTATGCCAAAGCAAGTGTTTTTGCAGAAAGCAAGCCCCTGCACCCCTCTCACACCACCTGCTAATGATATATACCAACTCTGAGACTGAACAATCACTGGGAAAAAGGAATACTCCCCTACATAGTCTGTGCCATCATCCATAGGTTCCCTTAATGCATATACACAGGAGAGCACAGGGTAAGAAGTTAAGAAACTATAGTTATACATCAAAAATCATAAATTTTATCAGGCATGTAATACGTAATATTTAAGTTATTTAGATTTAGATGATCTGTAATAAGAATTAAATGAATATTGACATAGTTTTGAATTGTATAGGATATTGTGGAGTCATTAGTAGTACAGGGGCCAATGAAAAATAAGAAACATCATGGACAAGCTGCTAATATACTGATATAAACCTGTAGTTGTTATTTTCAGTTGAGGTGACATGACAAACTTCGAGTAAGCTGGAAACTTTTAGAATAATGTTAGGTGGGCCTACAAATGCAAGTGGAACAGCAAAGACAGAAAGCTACAGATATAGGCAATATGAAGAGGGAGAGAAGTAAAATTGAGGTGGTCCCTTGTACTTGCATTTTATGCATTATGTCTGAAAGCATGGAAATTGCTAAAGATAGAGGTGTGCAGTTATGTTGTCTTCCATTTTACCCAGTCAGACTTGTCTCTAGTTCTGGTATACGGATTTGATGTTGTGATGCTGTACCAAGCATGGATGACTTACAGTATTGGGTTGTGGTGCTGTAGCTCCACCATTTTTATTTGTCAAAAATATTTTCAAAATAGTGTTCAACAATTTTGTTATTTCTAAAAAAAAATTATTTTATTTATTTTACTTTCTTGGCAGTCCTGGAACTTGCACAACACCTAGGTTAGATTAAGCATATGTAACATTCTGATTCCCTTAAAAACAATGTCAGCTTGACACTGCTCATCATCTGGGCTGCTTTTTAAAACAGATCAGACAGTAGGCTTACTCTCTGATAAAGAACAAGGCAATTACACCTTGTGATACATCTTCTGATTGTTTGGAAAGTTAGAATGTCACTGCTAAGAGGCTGGTTGGCCTGAATGGCAAAGCAGTGTCCACCACTGTCCTCATTGTCCAGCCACATCAGATGACACATAGTGTCTGAAACACCCTGAGAATGAAAGCAAAAAAAAAAACAATAAAAATGATTCTATTGTCTAGCCTGGTGAGAAAATAAGAATGTTTATGTATATATGTATGTATGTATGTATATATGTATGTATGTATATATTTATTTATTTATTTATTGTAATTGATTTTCACAAGTCTGTTCTATGCTATCATTGCCATTCTAGTCTGTTGTCAGTTTGTATACATTGTTTAGTTGGAGGGTATACTTCATTTTGAAGTGGTATGTACTTAAGTATGAATGATATGTGTATGCTAAAATGTATGAATATGTTGAACATGCAACTGTGGCTATGAAAGCTACTTGCCTGCAGTTTAACTTTGTCCATCTAGTGAAAATCCTTTTCACATCACTTAGTTTGTTTTAGCTAATTAACATTTCAGTTCATGGTATAGAATTTGGCATAGGTATTATAACAGTAGAGGACAGCACATTGCACCATGAAATGAAGTTGCACACAGACCACAATAGAAACTGCAGGAGGTGATCTCAGTAGCAATGCAGAAAATTAGGTGACTGATGAGTGAACCTGAGTTGCTGATAATCAAAACTCCAGAGATGTGGATAATGTAATTTCTATGTCAGTATAGTCATCTCCTTACAAAGGGAAAAACAAATTTTGGTTTTGAATGTGTGCTTGTTAAATGTGTGGTCATTACATTGCTAAATAAACCTACTGCTGTGTCTATAAAAGTATGTTAGAGTTTATGTTTACTATAACCAGACTTTCAAAGGCACTGGAAAGAAATCAGACAATAACTGAACACTCAGAAAGGAAATACGAAAAGTGCCAAGATCGAGCTGAATATGGTGCCAGCAATATGTTAAGATTAGAACTAATGAATATTACCAGATGCAACAACAGAGTAATAACAAGTTAATGATACACTTGTAAATTAGGCAGTGATTATGAGCTATGATGTAATAACTAGGGGTGGCTTATGATAATAGATGCTAGGCTATAACTCCTCCAATTAAAGTATTTCTTAAAAAAGTGTTTTTTTTTTTAATTCCTGCAAAAAAGTCAACTGCTTTAGCAATTCCCTAGGTGTGTAACTTGTATTTAATGTTGATGAACATAGAAATTGTGTTCTTTGCAAATGTCAGCCTGTTAGTAGATAACATGGACTTTTTTTTTACTTAAAAAATACTGTCAAGGCAGGGGAATACTTTCTGCAGATCGAGGGAAATGAATATTAGAAAAAAATAAAATATGCTGAGTAGATGTGCATGTGTGTGTCAGTCTGTTCCTTTGCATTTCCATGCATTTGTGTGTGTGTGTGTGTGTGTGTGTGTGTGTGTGTGTGTGTGTGTGTGTGTGTGTGTGCATAACATACACCTGCACATTATGAGTGCGACATAGCATAGACATATGTACATGCATCTGTTGTGTGTTTGTGTATGTGTGGGTCTGTGTATGCATTTATCTTTGCTCGTACATGTGTGTGTGTGTGTGTGTGTGTGTGTGTGTGTGTGTGTGTGTGTGTGTGTGTGTGTGTGTGTGTGTGTGTGTTTATGTGTATTTGTGGGCATGTTCACTCATGTATATGTGAGTGCGAATTGTGTGTGTGCCTGTCTGTGTGTAGGCGTGTTGTGCTCGATTGCAGTAAACCCAATCCATTCAGTTGCTTCCTGCCACTTCTCCTCCTTGCGTTAAAGTCACCAGCTACAACAGATAGGATAAGTGTGAGGACATTAACAACTATACTGCCAGGGCAAATAAATGAGAAGCCAAAGAATGCAAGGGTTAGGTTTTCTCAGCTCTCAAGAAGTGAAGGCTATGTTGTGCACCACCAACTACTGCTCTGTAGCCTAGGACTTATCTCTTAAAATTAGTTGTTGTTGTGTCTTTCGGCTTTTCCCAGTTAGGGGTCACCACAGCTGAACTCTTAAAATTAGTAATTCAGGAAATAACATATGTTTTTGAGGATGTTTAGAAAAACACAATCTTGGTCTGTAAAATTAGTAATTTAGGGAATATCTGTAAAATCAGTAGTTCAGGGAACATGATATGATATGTGTTTTTAAAGAAGATTAGAGGAATCAAAATCTTGCTCAGCTTTTATTTTTTGTCTCAGCTTTTGCTTGTCAGATTTGCTTTTGTTCTAATCCTCAGGTGAAGAGAGAATTTCATTGTGATTCCATTTTAGACTGTTTGTTTTTCTCTTCCCTTTGGTTTGAACTTTCGCAGCATTGGTTCCATGGTATTATACTGAAGAGAAATGCTACTGCTGGAAGACTATTGAGCATGTGCATTTGCATATGACCTGCTATTTATAACAAATGACAACCATTCTCAAAATTACCCCTGCTGTAATATATGGCCAGCCCCCCACCTCCGGTTAACCTCTCCCATTCAGTTACTTTAAATAATATTACTTTCCCCGTGCTTTGAAGTCACCAAACATTCGTCATGGGAAAGATGTATCTGTTGTCATTTAATATAATGCTTGACTCATGAATTAATAATCTTGCTTCTGTGTCCAGATGCGGAGTGCTGCAAATGGAAAAATAGAAAATAAGGAGTTGGCAGGATTAGTCTGGTGTGAAAAGTAGCTATGGCAGTGGTAGTTTTTGTTAAAATGAGAGGGATCAGGCAAGCCATGGAATGTGATGTAGGTAGGTCACGAGGTCTGCAAGGAAATTCATTCTGGAAGAATGACCCACATGAACAGTGATGGTGTGAGCTTCTGAACTAGGATAGAAAAAAACATTACTGCAGTCTGATAATCATTCATTTGTTGTGTGTAATCAAGAGGGAAGTTAAATCAGTCAGGGTGCAGAAGCTGCTTAAAATCTGGTTTTACTGACCTTGAAAATTAACTTGCCTTTTATAACAATGTACAATCCACTGAGAAGCAATGTGGTGAATGACAGTCTCTCTTGCTTTTAGATGCATACATTTCAGGCCTGGGGACGAGTCAGAGGGCTTTTACAGCTTTTGTTACTGTCATTTGTAATTCAACAGAGCAGGAAAGGAAACTGTTTATGTTTCTAGTGTTGAACTTCTTGGTACACAGATGGAGGATGGGAGAAGTGGTTATAACAATGTGGGTGCACTTTGCTGCAGTTAGTGTAGTGTAGTCTTTCAGGATGAAGAGATGATGGACTAGATGAAGTACAAGATTGTTGACATTGTTATTGCAGGATTTTCATAGTAATTCCTAGGAATTCCTTTCGTTAATTTTATTTTACAGATTTTTGCAAATTACTGAGATACTGTGGAAGAGCTTGTACCCAGTCCCTAACTTGGAGAAATTTCACTGATCGGTGACAATACAGTATTCCTTCAGATACAGTGTCTAAAATGGACACGTGTGGGAAAGGACACAAGTCCCAGTTACAAAACAGGAGGGCAATCTGATTTGTACAGTCTGGTACATACCTTATGTGTCATGAAAATGTAGCACAATTCCCAAATCAGTGCCTGTCATACCTACAGTTCAGGATTGTAAAGATAAAAATCTGAAAATGCATTAAAGATGACCTTGCAAAAGATTGAAATCAGCCTAAACTGCTTGTTAATCCATGAATTCTGGAGAGAGCAAGCAATGAAGTAAATGAAAGAAGGGATCTCAACTGAAGTGATTAAGAGAGCAGGGAGAGGGATATCAAAAGCCTAAGAGAATTGAGTTTTAAGTAGGTAAGTTGTTCATTAAAAAGAAAGTAAAAGGGAATGAGTTAATAAGGAGGTAGAGGTTTGGATAGTTTATACTAAATAGTCAAAGACAGGCAAAGGGGATGGAAAATAATGTTCTGAATGATGATAATTGTTTTGTTTTGTTATATTCCACAAAAAAGTATTGTAACACATTTTGGACATGCATCTGATATAACAATTCATGGTGCCTTAGCTGAAGTCATTAACAGAATAGTCAGATAGTCATTGAAGGCCTTCTGAAACTACATATGAAAGCACTAATCACATATTGACATGGTACAGTACAGACTGCACTGTGAAAATGTATATTTTATGACTGCCAGACAAGATGACATAGCAATGAAGATGTATTTGTGATATAAGTATCTTGACATGAGCAATGGAGAGGACATCTATCAGGGATGTAATATCCAATCAGGGTTGGGTGCATATTGTGAAGCTGCAAACTGATTTTCTGAATATGGCTGTTATGTTAGCAGAGGTGTCCAACAAGTGGGACACAGTTACAAGCTCATGTACAACAGTATGCAGAAGCATGCACAATCATGAACAGTACCAGAATAATACGACCATTAATCCAATGTCTCTGTTAGATGGTTCTGAATGAAGACATTTGTTCAACTATTATGACATGTCAGCAATCCATGAGGCTGTTCAAGCATATAGTCCTGACATTGTAACATTTGCTGGAGGTGTTAGCAGGGACACTGCTATACCTGTATATGACATCATGATTAATCCAAGTTAGTTGATTGGTGTGCGTGGCCTATACAGTATATATGGCATAAGCTACACTGTCATGAATATAACCCATGCCATCAATGTCACAAAACAGCTATGTATGTACTGTGTTCATCACTACAACAGGTATCACACACGCATCTGGTATAATACCTTGATGGGGTTCTACATAAACATGCAACAAAAAAGAATACCTAGGTATGGCCAATAAGCTGTGTGAGAGCTCACTGTTGCAAGGGTGGTACACTTCAGTTACACATCACTGGATGATTTATATGGAGGTACATGAAGAAGGGTGCATTTTACTCAGTTATTGGTGTGATGAAGGCTGTGAACTGTGGAGGTATTATGGCATTTGATGTGGATATCCTGCAAATACTCAGACCAGTCCCTACCCAAACTGCAAAAAGTCACACAGGAAGCCTTTTCCTCTGTTGAAACTTGGTTATCCGATGCCCAATAAATACTCAACCCAAACAAAACTAAACTACTCATCTTCCAACCCACCAAACATACTCAAAACAACTCTCACTTTAACATCACAGCAAAAGACAACACCACTATATACCCAACTGAACACACCAAATTGCTAGGAGTGGAAATAGACAATAAACTAAAATTTGACATTCACATATCCATGACCATAAAAAAAGTCCACAAAAAACTAGGAGCACTATACAGAGATAAGCAACTTCTCACCAAAGCAGCAAAGATTTCAATAGCAAATTCCCACCTTATCTCCACCAATATATACCAACCTAAGGCAATGCAATCTAAACAAGCTAGAGACCTGCTACAACAAAATTGCCAAATTCGCCACAGGGGCATCCTACCATAGTCACCACTGTCTCTCACTTGCTGATCTGGGCTGGCTTGAACTCCCTCACCTCCTTCAATGGTATCAACTCTCACTCGCCCACAAACTAGTAAACCAGCCACTAAATGTCCCATCCCTCCAGAATCTACTCCAACCCTATCGCACCACCAGACCACTAAGATCCAGCAACAAAAATCCCTTGCAGATCACCAAAGCCAATAACTCTGCTGGTGAAGCACTATTCTCTTGCACTATAGCCAAATTATGGAACTCCCTCCCACCCACAATTACCTCCGTACCATCATGCACCCACTTCAAAACTTTACTAAAAGCGCATCTAAAAACATGCTGGCTATGCCCTTGCAACTCCCACTCTAATATCACCCACCCCATCCAACCACTACCTTTCTTTCCACTCCACTAACTACCTTGATTATAGCAAGCTCAGATGCTCATAAGCCAGTACTTATTATACAGCAGGAACTTCTTCTTCTTGTAACATTTGTTAATGTCTGTTATGCACTTCACAGATAAAGATTCTAGTTGTCTACTGATGTACTATGTCCTTCATCTGTAAATATGTTGTAAGTAATTGCTATGTAAATTGTTAATTGCTGTGTAATCCAATGTAACTACTGTCTGTTTATTTTAACTGTGGAGCTTTTCTCCCCGGGCCTCCGCTGAAAATGGACCTACGTCCAGTCGGACACTCCCGGTCAACAAATATAAATAAATAAATAAATAAATAAATACTCAGTAGTTGTGCTACATAGAAGGGAGTATTCACTACTGTGGCCACATGCTGGTGGATGTTCCACATGCCATCTACCCCAGGACACAGGTCACAGACCACTTGGTCTGCATATAGGAGTGTGATGTCTTCATTATCACTGGGGTGTGCATTTGTTTTCATAATGTATCAAATCCTCCTATGATTTTATTTCATGTCATGTGTTGTCATGGCTGTGGCAGCACTCTTTGGTGCATGTTGATCCTGTCTGTATACTAATATCAAAGTTGGAGTCAATGATTGCTCACAATCTATAGTCCCCCAGACAGCTGTTTGGAACAGGATGTGTATGATGTTTTTCTTGATGTCTATGACTTAAATAATGGACAAGAAAGGGCCTAGCACACAGCTCTGCTGTATGAAGCTGATCACTGGACTCGAGATATAGGTCACTTCACACATTTCAACATATTTAACAAAACTTGGTACTCTCTACCTGCTGAACTTACTCTCCAGCCCTCTCTAACCCAGTTAAGAAAAATCCTCAAACTACATTTTCAAATGCGCTGGCAATTTCCCTGTTCAAAACCCCTGGTATTGGATATCTTGCCTAATTAAATCTGTCATTTGACTCTAAAATGTATATGACTTTGCTTTGTGGCATCTCTAGACCTGATTATGGGATAAAGTTCTTATCTGTGTAAACCCTGTGTGAAACTCTCAGTTGCCTACCATGTTCTATAAATGTCTGTAACCTTACTGAAGACTGTAAACGATGTTAATTTGTAAATGTTACTAATGTAATGTAATCTACTAACTTCGAGCTTTTCTCCCCAGGCCTCCACTGAAAATGGACATATATCCAGTTGGACCATCCCAGTAAACAAATGTAAAATAAATAAATAAATAAATAAATAATTTAGGTGCCACTTATGTGATCCAGTGGTCTACACACTTGGTGATATAGGTGTTTATGGCCACGTCTGAGAGTGTTGATTGAATACCTCAGTGTGAATTTGTCACAAATGCCTTGGCCTGGTCAAGTTATACAGGATGGTGGTATTGCCATCATGCATGCCCTTGATAACATCTTTGAGGACATCTAACAGATGTAACAGACATGGATGTAGCATTAACAACTCACACATGTCTTTTGCACACAGTCAGGATATTACCAGTGTCCATTTAGAAAAGGTCCAGGGTTACATATTGGTCTACCTCACAAATGAAAAGATTCAAGTTGTGTCCACACATGCATGCACTCCCCACACTCAGAAGGATACATGTTGATGTATGCCCTTCTGCAGGGAAATATTCCATCTGGAGTGTGTTGAAGTGTGTATCCAACCATGTCAGGTAGGTGTATGTTCTGAGTCATGCTATAGGTTATCTGTGATGTTGGCACAGTCCATTGATGCTGTGTGATAGGCCAAGATGAAGGTAAGATGGTGCATACTGCCTATCTTGATCTGGCCTAGGGTTTGGACACTATGCCCCACTTAGGTATCATTGAGAAACTCTCCCAGCTGGGGATTAACCCTTACATCACTAGATGCTTAACCAACTGGCTCACTGACAGAACACATACTGTGAAAGTTGATGAATCAACCTCTACCAATGCAGCTGTCACCACAGGCATACAACGAGGATCTGTGTTGGGCCCTTTGCTGTTTGAAATCTATGTTTTGACAGTCCAGGTATAGTATATGGCCTTTGGCTTAGCAAGTTTGATGATTACTGCATATTGGGTGCAATCATGGAGTTCACTAATGATATTAACATATTATAGGAAGGACTTACACAGACAAAAGATTGCTGCCAAAGCCACATGGTCTACAAATAAATGCAATAATAAGTCATTATGTTTGCCTTCTGAAAAGTGGAATTCCCTACTAATTCCAGAATTCACAACACACCCACATGCTCAAACGCAGTGGTGTAAGACCTACAAAAACATGTAAATAGCAATTTGAACTTTAACCACAAGTTTCCACAGTGACATGGAAAGGCTATGTTGTCCACCTCATAAGTCAAGCTATCGTATCCAGATCTGAGGATAACAGCACTATACTCAACCCTCATCAGAACACTAATAGACTATAATGCTCCCTTTTGTATGTACCTCACCTAACACCTGCAGCAGCTGGAGACACCACAGAGGTTTCTCACCCAGAAAATAGAGGGCCTACAAACCATGCTATAATGTATGTCATTAGACTGAAAGCCCTGTCACTGTAATCTGTATTATATAAACTGAGGTGACTTGTGCCTGACCTACAGGTCAGTCTCTGGCCTTGCCCTCATGCAAATACTGCATATCTGCAAGTTAGCTATAGCTGATGACATCAGCAGTATCTGTTGAGTGGAAGATGGTAATAGCAGTGTCCCACATGCTGCAATAAAATGCTCTCGGTAATGTCAAGCAAGTGCACAAACACAGACACTGATGCACATACACAGACCCCAGTTGACTGCAGTGAGAACAGAACCCCTACCTATCTAACTACACAGACTAGAGAACTCTGTATTTTATGCAAACACCGTGGTACAAGTCTGCTTTTACAAGGCTGCAAGACAACTTATGCCGGATGTCATCAGCAGTGGATGTTGCAGAGAAAATGTTCAGAGGCCTGCATGAAATGGATGTGTAGGTATGTGAAAGTGTCAAAATACTGGAAATCCATGGGATTGGAATGGTAACTGCAGGATACACACTTATGATCCTCTGACTAGATAGACACACACACAACTCCCAGTTGACCACAGTGAGAACAGAACCCCTACCTATCTGAGTACACAGACTAGAGAACTCTGTGTTTTACACAAGCACCATGGCACAAGTCTGACTTTTACAAGACTGCAGGACAATATATAATGGATGACATCAGCAAGGGATGTTGGACAGATGTTGGGATGCCAGCATGAAAAGGATAGCTAGCCATATCCAACTGTCAAGACATTAAAGTTCTGCATGTTATCAAATTAATGAGTATGCAATGTGTAGTATTAGGTGGTTGTGTTTTCAATGTGCAGGTATACTTTAACAGACAGCTTTACAAACTATATGCAAACAGGTGCCCACTTTACTACAAGTAATGGAAAATCTGAATGTGTATTGTCATTCTAAAGATGTGCATGGTATATAAGAAAACATTTATTTATTTATGTAGTGTAGTTGATATATTTGTACTGAAAGGCCAAGGTTGCAGTACATGGGTGGAGGTAACAGATGGCTGCATTGTAAATATGTGTATTTTCTTAGATACTGCCTTCTTTCTGTTTGTATTTCCAGATTCATGTCATGAGCACTAAATGATACCAAACGGAAACAGGTCCAAATCCATGTAAATAAGCTCAAAAGACAAAGCTCAAAAATAAAAAAAACAAACCCAAGCTCAAACACCAATAAAAATGCATGTAACCGAAGTGTGCATATAATATGGCAAAGCTTTCAGGTCTATACCTTTTATCAGTGCATACAGCAATAATTTAAAATGTATCACATGATGAACAAACCAATCACAACACAGATTCAGTTAAGCACATTATATTCCAGCATAAGTATGTGATTACATAATAAAACATTCAAAAACGCAGCTTACTAATGCAATTACTAATTGCAAATCTGTAATTTATTCCATTTTTCTCTCAACAAATGTTTTAAACTAACAGCAAAATTCAACCCAAGCAGATTATCCACATCTAAATGTATGATCTAGTTTTTTCTCACAAACGTCAGTGTAGTTCTCTAAATCATCTCCTTTTCTACTGTTTGTTATAAATTTTATCACCCGAAACTTGAAACTATGTTGTAATCCCTGTCTTTAATGTGTTTTGCAAGCACATTTGTAGCAGCACTTGTTAATAATTCTATACTTAAACTTATGGTTGCATTTCCCAATTTAAAAACTTGTGCATGAAGTGCATTTAGCTAAATACACTATGTTCTCGGTGTTACAGTTTGCATAACAGCTGAACTTAAATAACCTATTAGCTAGTGGGATTACAAAGTTCACATCAGTTGTAACGTGTGTAACATGAACAATTAAAGCAAGGAAATATACCTTTTTGTTGTATAAGTTAATCCTTTTACTGGTTTCATCTCCTGATAGCATAACCTCTGTTTCAAGTTGGAGCAATTTTTAAAGGCGAACTCTAGATTTTCGCCTATAATTTTGTCCATACCTGGTTGCATAATGTAAAATCCCGCAATCATTTTTAATAATATTTAAAATCCCTTCACTTCTTGTACTATAACGAATTAAGTATCTGACTGAATTACCATCATTGTTTGCAGAATTATTGCTGACAGATTATAAATTCTCTGAATGCATATGATATGGTTTTCCTCTAGATTCCCATTCTGAATTAACTTCATGTGAAACCTCCTTCAGAAGCACGGCATCATATTGCCTGCTACTAAGCTCACTCATCATTTCTGATATTTGTAACTGACATGCCTGAAAGTCAATATTCAAATGACTCACCCTGACAAGTTGACTTTTAACTATTCCCTTAAAAATATGATTAGGGTGCATGATGCGTCTATATATATAAATATATATATATATATATATATATATATATATATATATATATATATATATATATACTCATTTTTAATTTAATACTATGCTTAAAAATCTTAATATCCAAGAAATGTATCTCATCCTCAGAATAAATCAAAAATTTCAAACAATCACTACTAAACTCAATCGTAAGGAGTGCCATCGTCCATCATATGTACATATGTACATAGGACGAGTATGCATCCTCCTCATGTTTTTTGGAATGTTGCTAGAGGACAGTGCTTGAGAGTATCTAGACTTCATGCAATAGATTATGAATTTAATTATGGTTTGAATGATCTGAGGCTGAGTCTTAGTAGGAGGGGATATAAGGAGAAAGAAAGTAATGAGGGAGTACGGTTGGCTGTCTCCCTTAGATGTATGAGAGCCAGACCATATTTTTCATCACCTTATAAGGGTGAACAGCTGCAGAAATATCAGAGGGACACATCAGGGATGTCTGTCTTGTACAGCAGTGATTTTCAACCCATTAGGAATATTACTAAGAAGAAATGGTCAGTCTTACACACAGATGAACAGATAGGGCAAATAGTTGGAGCCCTCCCCTATTTCTGCTATAAGAATAGGAAGTCACTTAAAAGAATGCTGTGTTATCCAACCAAGACTGCAGTGAATCCCAAGGAAGATGAGGTATACGGAACTTCAAAGTGTGGGAGCTGCAATTTTTGCTCATTTGTAGATGAATCACGTGTTTACATATCCAGACGCTCAGAAGCAGTTTGGGTTTTACAGTCAAGGTGACTGTAATAGTAAAGACTTGATAAACCTTGGATATTACATGCAGTGCAAAGTTTTTATGTTGGCTAGACAAACCATAGGCTATGTTAACATAAAAGAGATTGCTTGTATTGTGCATGAAAGAATAATCTCTCAGGTGCAGTAGTGAAAAACATGCTGCAGTTTGAGGGACATACTTTCAAGTTTTTGATTATAGAGAATATGAAAGTAAGTGAGCAGTTAGGGGACATAGTTAATGACACTGAGAAAGCTGAAATCTGATGGATTTTTAAACTATGAGTCAATAGAGCCTCTGGTTTAAATGATCATGACCCCCTTAAGCTAATCTTGAAAGCTAGGAGACTGAAGTGCTGATATTTGTGTGTGTGATTTTAAGAAATGTTTTAATGTCCACTGAACTTAATAACTACAGACCCATTGCTTTACTCTCCCCCCTGGACAGAATCCTAGAAAAATGCATCCATACCCAGATGCTAAAATATCTCCTAGACAGCAACATCCTGTCACCTACTCAGCATGGTTTCAGACCTGCCCATAGTACCACTACAGCCCTCCTCTGCTTCACAGAGACAGTAAACTGTCTCAAAAATGAAGGCCTGCAGGTGTCAACTCTTTTTTTGGATATGTCCAAAGTGTTTGACACAGTGTCGCACCAAATTCTGCTAAACAAACTAAACCAGTATCACCTATCAAATTCCACTCTTACCTGGTTCCAAAGCTACTTAACTGACATGTACCAAGCTGTGAAAAGGGAAAATTCTCTCTCTCCTCAGCTGCCCATAACTATAACAGTCCCACAGGGTTCTATCTTAGGACCACTACTATTCGCAATCTTCACAAATGACCTCCATATCTCCACACAGCATGCATCTATCATTCAGTATACAGATGACAATACCTTAATCTGTGCTGCACAAAACATTCCTACCCTCCTGCAAACAACTCAACTAGCATTCTCTGATGTTGAAAACTACCTAACCAAAGCCCAACTTATCCTCAATCCAAAGAAAACTCAGCTTATGATTATAATCAGTTCTAACAAAAACACTGATAACAGTCAATTCACTATCTACTCCACAAATGCTACTCCAATCGCTCCAGTGGCACAGGCTAAGCTATTGGGAATAACCATAGACTCACACCTAAAATTTGATAGTCATCTCAACTTAACTATTAAAAAAGTACATGCCAAACTGGGATCATTCTGCCGTATCAAACCATTTCTTACCAACAACACATGATCAGCCATTGCTCGCTCCCAGCTTCTATCCACCCTACTCTACGCATCTCCCATTCTGACTATAATGTCAACAAAACTGGACCAAGCAAAATGGAAGCCTGCTATAACAGAATTGCCCACTTTTCTGCAAATTGCTCATATAGAACTCATCACTGTACTGCTTTGAGACAGCTCCACTGGCTTGAACTGCCCAACCTCCTAACCTACAATCAGCTCTGCCTCTATCATTCTATCTATTACCTCCCCAATAAGTGTCTTGCTCTCAAAAACCTAGTACAACATCACTCAGCCAAAAGGCAAGCTACTACTAGAAGTCACCAATAGCTACAATAGCTTTGGAGATACACTATGTAGTAGTTCAGTGGCTAAAAAATGGAACTCGGTCCCCACTAGCATTCACACACATTATTCAAAGACTCCTTTAAAGACCTCATCAGACAACATCTCAAACAAAGTTGGCAGTGCCATGATTGCTCCCCAGGCTAGTGAAAGTGGATAAGGTACACATACTAAACCTAGAGTACTTGATTAAGATTGAAAACTATTCTCACAAACACTGGCTAATCTACAATGTATGTACTGTACCTGTGTACTATGTATGTATTCTCCCTGTGTTCCAAATTTCAGCTGTACACCACAAATCTATTAAGTACCTTTATTTTTAAATATTTTTTTTTGTTTGTTCTCTCCACCGTAACTGTTGATGTGCTGCATACCACTGTAAAAACATGTCTTTTGTAATTTGTGTGTATACTGATCATGTCTAAATGTATCTGTAATTTTTCTATGTGGAGCTTTTCTCCCCAGGCCTCTGCTGAAAAAGGGCCTTTTCGGCTCAGTCAGACACCCCCGGTTAACAAATGTAAAATAAATAAATAAATAAACAAACTAATTATGGTTGCTATGCTACAATGCATGGGATATAACTGAAGAGTTTGAACCTTTAGAATGATGTCATTACTATATTAATCACTGTTTGAAACTTGATTTTACTGCGGTCTGATGAAGCTAGTATAATTAGTGAAAGTGTTTACCTATTTGTTACTTGCACTTAGATTATTCATTAGTGAATAAATGCCTGAATTTAATTTCTATTTTTATTCCTGTTGTGTCATTCTCAAGTCAAACAAAGTGCCCTGTTTTGGTGCAGGGACATACATATTCTTCTCTTCTATACAATTCCTTTATGAGTTTGACATTTTTTATTTCTATAACCCCACTCTTTTTGCTACAACACATCATTATTCTTTCTATAATTTCTAATATATCCATTTTCAAATTAAAGAATAGCTGTTTTGTTCTTACTTGCCATATCTGAAAATTAATAGCCATATACATGTTATGTTTTTGATCTATTATATTCTTACAACACCCCCTAAACTATCCATATACTAAACTTTCCATCATTACCCTTCTTATATTCTTAAAATTCTTTGCATTCTGTATCATTTCCCATAAATTGTTTGCTCTTGGCATTCTAAAATATTTGATCCACCATCACTCCCTCTCTTTCTCTTTACATTTAGTTCAGTTCTTACCCCAACATTTTATACATTATTTCCCTTATCACTGGTAATTTCTTTAGCATTCATTTCTACATGAATTATTTGCCTTTCTCCCACTACTTAAATCTTTCCACTCTGCCTCTTATAGCCTTCTTTATATATTCTCTCAAACTTTCCCAGTGAATTATGAAGAACAATAGCCACCATCATAAGGTTTTTGTACCATGTCTTCTTTTTTCTTTTGTACACTTAATTTACATTTATTTTCCATTTCTCTGTCTTTTCCACATTACCACACTTCACTCATTCCTTTATTCCTCATTGTTTTCTTTTTTATTAACTCCCATAATTCCACATATTTGTCATAAGTTAGTTTTCCTAAAGACTTTTCTTCTTTATTCATTGTACTGAAACTCCATTGCACACAGCATGATGATGCATATATCATTGGATTATTCAGTTTCAACATTCCCTTCTCCACCTTATTATAAATATGTTTCTATCTTTTTCAGCATAGTCCCCATATAATATTAAATACTGTCTGTACTAATTATTTTTTCTACTTCACTTGGAAAAGCTGCAATCAAACCTAAATAACTCAACTCCCCCAAATTATTGAACTGTTAAACACACTTTTTTCTGAAGTTTAATTTAAAACATTTCTGTTCTTTACTTATCCTCTGTATTTCTTCTAACAAAACGTTTCATTATCCTTTTATAATCTTCAAAACTAAGTCATAAAATGTCAATTTGTCCCTTATTAAATGTTATACCTACTTTTTAACAACCTCTTCAAACTCTTTACTTCCTTTCTTTATTGATTTTCAGTCCTTAATATTCTAATGTGTGTTTGTATGAAAATGAAAAACAAAGTTAGAGTTTGGTGGTAATGTGAGTGGTAGCAGATGGAACAATGTTGTGTGACTCAGTAATAACAGTGGGGTGAAATGAAAGTGACAAGACTTATTTATTTGTAATGGTGCTCAGAAGATACAGTCCCAGTGCAATATTTATTTCATGCTTAGTATTAATGATTAAGAACTGCAATCATTGACATAAATTAAATTCACATGTGCTCTGTGCAATAATGTTCAGCATTAATGGTCTTAATGAAACCAGGCTCTGTTTTTTCTGACTGACTGCACTATCCAAAAACAATAATATACATATATATATATATATATATATATATATATATATATATATATATATATATATATATATATATATATAATAGGCTCTATTATGCGTCGCAGACGCAGGTTGTCGTCGCCTTTGTTTAACTGAAAAGAGCAAAAAGGCAAAACAGCAAACGAGCTTTTCAGCGAATTCTTTCCCTGGGAAAGAATTCATTTGGCGCTTTGCTACTTTTGTCTTTTCCGCACTGTAGTGCGATCTTGGAGTTGGTATATTTAAGTAGGAGGGTGTGGGGGTGAGGGGTGAGGTTGTTGAATAGCGATTTTTTCCAAGGGAAAAATCACTGTTCTGAGGTTTCGATGTTGTAAGCTTTCACTTACATGGCATCGATTATGTGTCATTCGCCTTCTGAGCATGTGATATCATAATATAGACCCTATATATATATATATATATATATATATATATATATATATATATATATATATATATATATTTCTTTTTAAACACCAGACTTTACTGAATGGGAGAAATATAGTGGTTCAGTTTGTTGTGCAGCTTACAGAAAGGCCTCACTAATAATGACTGTTAAAACACATCCAGCTGGCAAAAATATGAGAACAAAGCAGGTCATCAACCGCTGGCAATGTAAAGTCATATTTGTACTTGCCTTGGAGTGACCTGAGTGCTTGTGTTATGTGGCGGATCCTAGCACCCGACAGGCTGCTCACCGTGACCCTCTCCTTGTTCAGCCTGGTGAGTGGGACGTCAGTGTGCCTGACGATAGAGTCACCTATTACAAGTGTATCAGGTGTGTTGTTTAGTCTTAAGGGCTGTGACTGTTTGGCACACTGGCTTTGTGAGATATGTGTTGCACGTGTTTTGTTTTGGGGTAGCAGCTGCATGGGTGTCTGCTTTGGAGGTCTCTGCTGCTTCGGCAGATCTTTATTTAGAGCCTCCGAGTATGTTTTTGTGTGATTATGTGTTTGGTTTGCTGTCGTGGTAGGTCTATGTGAGATAATTGTAGTGAGTGTGGTTTCCTTCTCCTCCTAACTGGTTATGCCAGTACTGAGTTGAGAGAGCTTAGCCTCCAGTTTGGCTATATGGTTGCATCTCTCACATGTGTTGGAATTTGTTGAGAGGAGGAGAGGGTTGTCTGTGTACATGAGGCAGTTGTAACATTGCCTCACAATTCCCAGATTCACCAGCTGGACCGGAGAGGAGATTGACAACTGACCTTTGGACATGCTAGAATAATATTGGGAATTCCTTAATAATTGAAAACCAGGGCCAGTGGGGAGTGAGGGTGTAGTGCTTTTAATTTTAGTGCTGACTTATATAATTGCTTTAGTGAGCAAGTGCCAGGTAACTTAAGTGCAATGTGTTACAGGTAACTTAAATGCAAAAATGACAAACAGTAACTTTCTTTCAAGTGAAACAAGGAAATAAGTACAGTAAGGAATGCAGATATCACTAGTGATCCACAGAAGCTGAGAAGCGTATTAGGTGGAATTAGCGTTCCAGGGAAATAACAAGCAAACAAACAACAAGCATATAAACAAAGCTAGATTCAGCAGGCCTGGATCTAGTCTATGCTACAGCAAACAAGGTGTACCAATTTCAGTAAGATACAGTTCAAATATTCAGGCACTATAAACCTTTAACCAGAAATTCCCAGCTCAGAAGGGCAGAGTCCAGCCTCTTCTCCCACAAGAGTGCAGACCACAAACCTTCTTAATGTAAAATAACTGGCCTGAAGCCCAAGTGCTTAAACCAGAACTAATACACTTTAAGAATAACAGACACTGGGCTCTCAATCAGCAGTTCCCAACTTAGAAGGATGAAAGCTACCTGTCCTGCCACCACAGTGCATGCCACAAACCTTCCTAATGTAAAACAACTGGTCTGAAGCCCAAGTGCTTAATCCAAAAGACTTAGAATGGCAGCTAAACTTTAATCAAGTTACTACCAAGCAGTAATACATACAATTGAATACTTTAGAGAATGCCTGGATTAGTGCTCAAGTTACACAAACAAAGCTAGATCCAGCAGGCCTGAATCCAGTCTATGCCACAGCAAACAAGGCACCAACTTCAGTAAGAAGCAGTTCAGATATGCATGCACTATAAGCCTTCAATCAGAAATTCCCAGCTCAGAAGGGCAGAGTCCAGCTTCTCCTCCCACAAGAGTGCAGACCACAAACCCTCTTAATGTAAAATAACTGGCCTGAAAGCCCAAGTGCTTAAACCAGAATTAATACACTTTTAGAATAACAGACACTGAGCCCTCAATCAGCAGTTCCCAACCTAGAAGGATGTAAGCTACCTGTTCTGCCACTACAGTGCAGACCACAAACCCTCTCAGTGCAAAACAACTGGTCCGAAGCCCAAGTGTTTAAACCAGAAGGCTTATAATGAGTTACACCAAGCAGTAATAAATACAACTGAGTACCTTTAAGATGATGCAAAAGTAAAAAAAAGTAGGTAGAAACACAAGTACAGTAAAAGCAGATGAAAGTTTTTTTTTTTTTTTTTCTGAACAAGTGCTGAGATCAAAGAAACAGATTTGAGTGCTGAAACTAGAAAACTGGCTAGTTATAGGGAAAAAAAACTAAGCTAGAAGGCTTCCCTCCAACACAGAAAGGCTTGGGGGCTCAGAAGCCTACAAATAGTCTATACCACTTAACAGGAAAGGCAGGAAACAAGCTTAATTTTTTTTTTTTCTGTTTCCCAGATGCTCTCTTTGTACACAGTAGGAGTGCCTGAAATCAGAATATGATCTCACTGCACTCAGTTGAGTGAGCAAATGAGATGGGCCCAGAAGGAGTATCCAAACACAAATTTACAAGAGGGGCGGGCAGCTGCAAGGCCACTAAGATTAACACCAAAACAAAAACGGAGGGTGGGTGGGACTAACTGAAGAGCAGAGTGAAAACTTCCAGTTCAGCTAATATTCCTTCCACACAGTTACAATCAATTTAAATACTGTATTTTTTTGAAAAAAAAAAGCAGATAAATGTACTTAAATTCTCTTATACGTCCAGTTGAATATAGCAAGTTCTTAGCCGGCCAAAGCTGAGGTTTTTAAGCAGAAAATATTTCACACTGTACCACTTAAATTGGCAAGGACAGGAAATCAAAGAATGTGACTACCCCCACACCTGTAATTACTAGCAAATAACAAAATTCAGCAAACACTGACTAACTTCCAGTTCAGCTAATATCCCTTCCACACTGAAGAGCAGAGTGAAAACTTCCAGTTCAGCTAATATTCCTTCCACACAGTTACAATCAATTTAAATACTGTATTTTTTTGAAAAAAAAAAGCAGATAAAGGTACTTAAATTCTCTTATACGTCCAGTTGAATATAGCAAGTTCTTAGCCGGCCAAAGCTAAGGTTTTTAAGCAGAAAATATTTCACACTGTACTACTTAAATAGGCAAGGACAGGAAATCAAAGAATGTGACTACCCTCACACCTGTAATTACTAGCAAATAACAAAATTCACCTAACACTGACTAACTTCCAGTTCAGCTAATATTCCTTCCACACTGAAGAGCAGAGTGAAAACTTCCAGTTCAGCTAATATTCCTTCCACACAGTTACAATCAATTTAAATACTGTATTTTTTTGAAAAAAAAAAGCAGATAAAGGTACTTAAATTCTCTTATATGTCCAGTTGAATATAGCAAGTTCTTAGCCGGCCAAAGCTGAGGTTTTTATTGGCTGTCTCCCTTAGATGTATGAGAGCCAGACCATATTTTTCATCACCTTATAAGGGTGAACAGCTGCAGAAATATCAGAGGGACACATCAGGGATGTCTGTCTTGTACAGCAGTGATTTTCAACCCATTAGGAATATTACTAAGAAGAAATGGTCAGTCTTACACACAGATGAACAGATAGGGCAAATATTTGGAGCCCTCCCCTATTTCTGCTATAGGAATAGGAAGTCACTTAAAAGAATGCTGTGTTATCCAACCAAGCCTGCAGTGAATCCCAAGGAAGATGATGTATATGGAACTTCAAAGTGTGGGAGCTGCAATTTTTGCTCATTTGTAGATGAATCACATGTTTACATATCCAGACGCTCAGAAGCAGTTTGGGTTTTACAGTCAAGGTGACTGTAATAGTAATGACTTGATAAACCTTGGATATTACATGCAGTGCAAAGTTTTTATGTTGGCTAGACAAACCATAGGCTATGTTAACATAAAAGAGATTGCTTGTATTGTGCATGAAAGAATAATCTCTCAGGTGCAGTAGTGAAAAACATGCAGCTGTTTGAGGGACATACCTTCAAGTTTTTGATTATAGAGTATATGAAAGTAAGTGAGCAGTTCAAGGACATAGCTAATGTCACTGAGAGAGCTGAAGTCTGATGGATTTTTAAACTACGAGCCAACAGAGGCTCTGGTTTAAATGATCATGTCCCCCTTAAGCTAATCTTGAAAGCTAGGAGACTGAAGTGCTGATATTTGTGTGTGTGATTTTAAGAAATGTTTTAATGTCCACTGAACTTAATAACTACAGACCCATTGCTTTACTCTACCCCCTGGCCAGAATCCTAGAAAAATGCATCCATACCCAGATGCTAAAATATCTCCTAGACAGCAACATCCTGTCACCTACTCAGCATGGTTTCAGACCTGCCCATAGTACCACTACAGCCCTCCTCTGCTTCACAGGTACAGTAAACTGTCTCAAAAATGAAGGCCTGCAGGTGTCAACTCTTTTTTTGGATATGTCCAAAGTGTTTGACACAGTGTCGCACCGAATCCTGCTAAACAAACTAAACCAGTATCACCTATCAAATTCCACTCTTACCTGGTTCCAAAGCTACTTAACTGACATGTACCAAGCTGTGAAATGGGAAAATTCTCTCTCTCCTCAGCTGCCCATAACTATAACAGTCCCACAGGGTTCTATCTTAGGACCACTACTATTCACAATCTCCACAAATGACCTCCATATCTCCACACAGCATGCATCTATCATTCAGTATACAGATGACAATACCTTAATCTGTGCTGCACAAAACATTCCTACCCTCCTGCAAACAACTCAACTAGCATTCTCTGATGTTGAAAACTACCTAACCAAAGCCCAACTTATCCTCAATCCAAAGAAAACTCAGCTTATGATTATAACCAGTTCTAACAAAAACACTGATAACAGTCAATTCACTATCTACTTCACAAATGCTACTCCAATCGCTCCTGTGGCACAGGCTAAGCTATTGGGAATAACCATAGACTCACACCTAAAATTTGATAGTCATCTCAACTTAACTATTAAAAAAGTACATGCCAAACTGGAATCATTCTGCCGTATCAAACCATTTCTTACCATCAACACATGATCAGCCATTGCTCGCTCCCAACTTCTATCCACCCTACTCCACGCATCTCCCATTCTGACTAAGGTCAACAAAACTGAACCAAGCAAAATGGAAGCCTGCTATAACAGAATTGCCCACTTTTCTGCAAATTGCTCATATAGAACTCATCACTGTACTGCTTTGAGACAGCTCCACTGGCTTGAACTGCCCAACCTCCTAACCTACAATCAGCTCTGCCTCTATCATTCTATCTATTACCTCCCCAATAAGTGTCTTGCCCTCAAAAGCCTAGTACAACATCACTCAGCCAAAAGGCCTCTTAGATCATCAAGCAAGCTACTACTAGAAGTCAGCAACAGCTACAATAGCTTTGGAGATACACTATGTAGTAGTTCAGTGGCTAAAAAATGGAACTCGGTCCCCACTAGCATTCAAACACATTATTCAAAGACTCCTTTAAAGACCTCATCAGGCAACATCTCAAACAAAGTTGGCAGTGCCATGATTGCTCCCCAGGCTAGTGAAAGTGGATAAGGTACACATACTAAACCTAGAGTACTTGATTAAGATTTAAAACTATTCTCACAAACACTGGCTAATCTACAATGTATGTACTTTACCTGTGTACTATGTATGTATTCTCCCTGTGTTCCAAATTTCAGCTGTACACCACAAATCTATTAAGTACCTTTATTTTTAAATATTTTTTTTTGTTTGTTCTCTCCACCGTAACTGTTGATGTGCTGCATACCACTGTAAAAACATGTCTTTTGTAATTTGTGCGTATACTGATCATGTCTAAATGTATCTGTAATTTTTCTATGTGGAGCTTTTCTCCCCAGGCCTCTGCTGAAAAAGGGCCTTTTCGGCTCAGTCAGACACCCCCGGTTAACAACTGTAAAGTAAATAAATAAACAAACTAATTATGGTTGCTATGCTACAATGCATGGGATATAACTGAAGAGTTTGAACCTTTAGAATGATGTCATTACTATATTAATCACTGTTTGAAACTTGATTTTACTGCGGTCTGATGAAGCTAGTATAATTAGTGAAAGTGTTTACCTATTTGTTACTTGCACTTAGATTATTCATTAGTGAATAAATGCCTGAATTTAATTTCTATTTTTATTCCTGTTGTGTCATTCTCAAGTCAAACAAAGTGCCCTGTTTTGGTGCAGGGACATACATATTCTTCTCTTCTATACAATTCCTTTATGAGTTTGACATTTTTTATTTCTATAACCCCACTCTTTTTGCTACAACACATCATTATTCTTTCTATAATTTCTAATATATCCATTTTCAAATTAAAGAATAGCTGTTTTGTTCTTACTTGCCATATTTGAAAATTAATAGCCATATACATGTTATGTTTTTGATCTATTATATTCTTACAACACCCCCTAAACTATCCATATACTAAACTTTCCATCATTACCCTTCTTATATTCTTAAAATTCTTTACATTCTGTATCATTTCCCATAAATTGTTTGCTCTTGGCATTCTAAAATATTTGATCCACCATCACTCCCTCTCTTTCTCTTTACATTTAGTTCAGTTCTTACCCCAGCATTTTATACATTATTTCCCTTATCACTGGTAATTTCTTTAGCATTAATTTCTACATGAATTATTTGCCTTTCTCCCACTACTTAAATCTTTCCACTCTGCCTCTTATAGCCTTCTTTATATATTCTCTCAAACTTTCCCAGTGAATTATGAAGAACAATAGCCACCATCATAAGGTTTTTGTACCATGTCTTCTTTTTTCTTTGGTTCACTTAATTTACATTTATTTTCCATTTCTCTGTCTTTTCCACATTACCACACTTCACTCATTCCTTTATTCCTCATTGTTTTCTTTTTTATTAACTCCCATAATTCCACATATTTGTCATAAGTTAGTTTTCCTAAAGACTTTTCTTCTTTATTCATTGTACTGAAACTCCATTGCACACAGCATGATGATGCATATATCATTGGATTATTCAGTTTCAACATTCCCTTCTCCACCTTATTATAAATATGTTTCTATCTTTTTCAGCAAAGTCCCCATATAATATTAAATACTGTCTGTACTAATTATTTTTTTCTACTTCACTTGGAAAAGCTGCAATCAAACCTAAATAACTCAACTCCCCCAAATTATTGAACTTGTTAAACACACTTTTTTTCTGAAGTTTAATTTAAAACATTTCTGTTCTTTACTTATCCTCTGTATTTCTTCTAACAAAACGTTTCATTATCCTTTTATAATCTTCAAAACTAAGTCATAAAATGTCAATTTGTCCCTTATTAAATGTTATACCTACTTTTTAACAACCTCTTCAAACTCTTTACTTCCTTTATTTATTGATTTTCAGTCCTTAATATTCTAATGTGTGTTTGTATGAAAATGAAAAACAAAGTTAGAGTTTGGTGGTAATGTGAGTGGTAGCAGATGGAACAATGTTGTGTGACTCAGTAATAACAGTGGGGTGAAATGAAAGTGTCAAGACTTATTTATTTGTAATGGTGCTCAGAAGATACAGTCCCAGTGCAATATTTATTTCATGCTTAGTATTAATGATTAAGAACTGCAATCATTGACATAAATTAAATTCACATGTGCTCTGTGCAATAATGTTCAGCATTAATGGTCTTAATGGAAACCAGGCTCTGTTTTTTTCTGACTGACTGCACTATCCAAAAACAATAATATACATATATATATATATATATATATATATATATATATATATATATATATATATAGATATATATATAAAATAGGCTCCCTATTATGCTGTCGCAGACGCAGGTTGTCAAATGCGTCTTTGTCGAACTGAAAAGCGCAAAAAGGCAAAATAGCAAAACGGCTTTTCAGCGAATTCTTTCCCTGGGAAAGAATTCATTTGGCCGCTTTTGCTACTTTGTCTTTTCGGCACTGTAGTGCGATCTTGGAGTTGGTATATTTAAGTAGGAGGGTGTGGGGGGGGTGAGGGGGTGAGGTTGTTTCGGAATAGCGATTTTTTTCCAAGGGAAAAAAATCACTGTTCTGAGGTTTCGATGTTGTAAGCTTTCACTTACATGGCATCGATTATGTGTCATTCGCTCTTCTGAGCATGTGATATCATAATATAGACCCTATATAATATATATATATATATATATATATATATATATATATATATATATATATATATATATTTCTTTTTAAACAACAGACTTTACTGAATGGGAAAAATATAGTGCTTCAGTTTTGTTGTGCAGCTATACAGAAAGGCCTCACTAATAATGACTGTTAAAACACATCCAGCTGGCAAAAATATGAGAACAAAGCAGGCCACATTTATTTGAAACAAGGCACGTGCCCAGACATTATAAGTTAGATGTAAAAAGGCTTTGATCCAAACAGTTACTAATGGAATCATGGTTAACAGCTGAGACAAAGTTTTTAACAAACAAGCAAAAGGCTGGCATGTTGCCGTGTATCTCTCCTGTAAGACAGAGCCAAAAGCAGACATTACATAATAGGAGATGAATCCTCAGCCACAAAATAAAAACAACATAGGCTTTCAAAGTCACAATGAAGCAGATGGGAAACATATTTAAAGAGCTGTTTTTCATTATCTGAAAATCAGAATAACATGATTTAGGAGCTCTACTATACTTTTCCAAGTCTTTAGCAGAAAAAAATGCAATTTGTCTTTAGACAGCAGTAAAGAAATGAAAATGATGTATCTCCTTAACTCAAAATAGTCATACAAATGTTACTAAAACTAAAGTAGAAAATCTAATATTTTGTGAAATAAGCACCCAAAATTAGAATGGTACAAGACAGGGATACCTCTCTTACATAACAAATATATAAATCATAAACATCATTTATTTACTCTTTGTTGACAGGCTTAGTTTCACTAGGCTCATATCCTCTTCTCAGGAGAGACTCAAGGTGATATTTATACTACTATGGTAAATTTGGCCAGGATATCAGGAAACTTACCCTATTCTTTTCCATGGGATTTTTAACATACACCCACGCTACCACCAACTCAGGTAGATGGAGCTTTGGTTTGATATCTCATTTGAAGAATGACACATTCAGGAGTGCAGCACCTCCGATACTACACTTGTAGTGTCAGAAATACATCCCACTGGTGTGGGAATAGAACTCACAGTCTTCAGCACCAGTGACAAGTGTGCTACCTGCTACATCACTGACACTGTAATGATATTAAGGGACATGCTCCATATACCCTATGGGAAATGCTCTATGCTCTCATCTATATAATACCAGGACTACATCAAAAGCAACTTTATCCTTTTCAATCAGCTATAACTTACACAGTTATGTTATTTGTGCTTTGATACATTTTAAATGCTTGAATCTGAATGCATGTTCATAGTAAACTGATGTCTATTGCCTGCAATTTGCAGTGTAGCTCTCAGCCTGTCTCACAAGTTATAGATGCTTCAGTGGCAATAGAGCAATGTTCATATATCTGAAAAGGATGATCTCCTACTACAAAATATAACATGGCTAGTACAGCTGAATTCAGATCTAGAGCTACAGATGAACCAGACAAGTAGTTGAAACAGTCTCAAATCAGGACACTTAGATCAGTATTGTATAAATCTGTCATAGAAATTCCAGATGAAACAGTCTCTCAGGATTAGAACTGCACATGACGTCTGTGTAACCAGAATGCAGAACTACCAAAGGACTTAAGAAAAACTTGCAGATTTAAAAAATGAAGCTCTATAATTACTCCAAACCTCCAGCAACCTCACAGGATACATATGTTCCCTTTGTGCTAATAAATATTGAAACAAAAAAGTAAATGTTTACAGCATTCATTCTTTACTACAGGTTTTTCAGATATCTTGGAATTGATTTCGTTTTTTTTTTCTCAGATACCACTCATTTCTATAACTTCACTGTAATGCCCACTTGCAGAAGTTTGTGAATTAGGTTGAATTATTCTACAATGAGTCCAAGCAACTGCTTTTAAACAACAGAACTTGGTAAAAACAAATGTTTTTCAAAGACGGGAATCATGACCCTGCATGTCATTTGCTCAAAACATGGACTTTATATGAATCTCAGTAAGTGTGACATCATACTGTATCTGCTGGTCTCAGTATATCCTGACACTGGTGCTCCTTAATATTAACATAGATATTGCACACAGAACTGCTGGAGTGCTGAGACGAGTGAAGTGAAGTGGTTGTAACAGGTGGTAAGAGAAGTGATAAGCAGTAATAGCAATGAGCAGAATAAGGCTGGTATAATAGAATGGAATGAGATTAGTCAGCATGAGTTGTAGAGGTGATGAGATATGGAGGAAGAGATAACTGTTACAGAAGAAACTGAGTAAAAGGAGTTGAGGAATGTGTAGAGCAAAAGGCTAGTAGGGAGGAGGTGCAGAGGCTATAAGGGTATGAAAGAAGAGATTGGATGAGTCATATGAAGAGCAGATTAAGGACAAAATAGAGAGAATGGGAGGTATATGGTGAGGTACAAAGGATAATGAAAAGTTACTAATCTAAATACTGAAAGAGAGTAATGAGCAAGCATGAGTATTGGAGATGAGATCAGTAGCTGGGAAGAAAGTATGTAAAAGTAAATAAAGAGAGCATTTAAGAGTTCTACTCAATGTTGCACAAGGAAGTGAAGGTAGAGGGTATAGTCTTCAAAGAATAGTGTACCTCTGTTTTACCTAGTGATGGCAATACGGGCTTGAATATGAGCCTGGCAGTGAATGAGGTAGTTATTGTTATCAGATACATGAGATAGGAGGAGGTGCTGGCTGCATTTCCAGTTGTTATTTTTAATGAAGTAGTGGCTATAGAGGCTAGCATTTCAATTATTTCATTTTGTCATACATGATAAGTAATATCCTCAGTGATGTCCTCATTTGTGCAGTGCTGAGGGTGAAGTGGCAATGGTGCTAGTTATGTGAACTTTTTTTTTGGAGTGTTTATCTAAAGAAAGTGTAGTACTTTTTTATGTTTTCAGTGACTGTCAATTGCCATTGTTATTGGATAGACCATTAATGGTGCAAGTCAGTGCAATCTGAAAGTTATGATGCACAAATGTCTTTCTAAATATTTCCTTTGATATAAGCAATATCATTACTGAAATGAAATGCATGCAGATGCAAACCATCATAATACTGGGTTAGGTTCTGCACCCATGCATTTTGCCTTATTTTTTTTTAATTTTTTCTTAATAACATGTTGGTGTTAAGTTAAACATTGTGTAGAAGTCAGATTGTAAGCACCTGAAATGTCTAACCTGAATCACCGTAGGTCAAGGTCATATCACCCACCACATCTCATAAAGACAGATAGGTGAAGGTACATGTGATGTTGAAGAGAAGCTGTAATGTGAGGTAGATGATAACTTGTTGTGATGACATGATGCAGGTGCTATTATATACACTGATCTCACAGTACTTTTGGATGAGGACCTTAAGTGAGAGTTTCTGCTATATGTAGATGAATGCTGAAGTGGCCTACATGAAATATTTTGTGACACCCCCCCACCCCCCACCCCACCCCACCCCCCCCACACACACACACACATGCTCTATTTTTAATTTTTTCTTAATAACATGTTGGTGTTAAGTTAAACATGTCTGGACTATATGACATCCTCTGCCCCTTCCAAAAGTAACTCCTGTGTTACCTTCGTAAGTCCTCGTTGTGTTCAAATGATGTAGCCATGGATGCCTGGTGTGCAGTCATACAACAGAACAATGTGATCATAGCATTATCCCTAGTCTCTGACATTTCCATGTAATTCTGGAATTATGTACACTGTGGAGTACTCTAACCTTTCATAGCTCACTTTCTGCAGCAGTGCACTTAGCCGTAATAATGTCATAGTATATTTGCTGCTGGGCTGATAATGCTTTATGTGTTTTCTTGTGGTAACTGCAACATATGGTTACACCTGCCATAATTTCTGCCATCATACAAAAGGTATTCCAGTTGGTTTGGAGACACTGGTGTAGAGATGCATGGGTTTTCTTCCAGTACAACATGTAAGGCAATATCATAGGATCATAGGGTCATAGGTTGGTACTAGGCTATCAGCCCTAGGGCCTATACAAGCCTAGCCATAACAATTCCCTGGCTATTTCTTCCCACAGTATTTACTTTCCTGGACCCCTGTCTAGCAGGGTGAATGACGTGACCCCCGGGGTGAATTTCCTATCTCCCATCCAATCATCAAGGTTCCTTTTGAAAGGGGCCAAAGAGGCCCTCTCCTTGACATGTATGCAGTCTATTCCAGCATCTGGGGAGCCTCTGGGTCAGGGACCTATCCCTCCAGCATGTTTTGTTCATTGTGATGACAAGGTTTAGATCCCTGGAGCATGTGTCTCTGAGGGATTGGGATTTTTTAAGTGTAGCATGTCCAACAGCTCTGGGTTTGACATGGCCTTGCATGTTAAGCAGAGATCGCCTCTGAGTAGACGATATGTGACAGAGTATAGCTGGAGTTTTTTTAGACTGTCAACATAGGGCATCTGCTTTAGGCCTGTGATTCTTTTAGTGAGGTATTTCTGCATTTTTTCCAGTTGTTGCAGATGTCTTAAGAGGTGAGTACCAAACAGGGCGTTGTATTCTATAATGGGTCCAATGAGGGATGAGTACAGTGGGACAATGACCTCCTTTTTTTCTGGATGAAAAGCTCTTAGTGATGAGGTGTGCCACATAGAAGGATTTCCTGACTGTTGTGGCAATGTGGTTATCGAAGGTGAGACCACTGTCCACCTGTGTCCCTAAGTCTCTTATCACACTTTTGGTGTTTAGTGTACTGCCACCTATGTGGTAATTCATGGGTACATATTTTTTACCAAAGGGGATAACTATACATTTCTTGGCATTGAGCTTGAGCCCATGGCTCTGGCACCAAGCATGTGTTTATGTAATGCCCTTTTTTAGAATATCCACATCATTTGGGGATTCAATAATGGCTCCCAGTTTGCAGTCATCTGCGAACTTTGTTAGCCAAAGTCTCTTAGTGTTGGCCTGTACTTCAGAGAAGTAGATGCCAAACAAGAGCAATCCCAGGACTGAACCCTGAGGTACTCCACTTGTCACTTGTCTGGAGCTGGATTTGGAGTCAGCTACTTTTACAGTGTGGGTTCTGTCAGTAAGCCAGTTGGCTACCCATCGAGTTATGTAGGGATTAATGCCCAGCTTAATAAGTTTATCTATGATTCTAGAGTGGGGATGGTGTCGAAGGCCTTGGTGAGGTCCAGATCGGCTGTGTGAACCACCTTACCCTTGTCCACAGCTCTGGAGACTGATTCAAAGAAGTAAATCAGGTTCAGGAGACAAGATCGGCCCTTCACAGACCCAAACTGCATGGGGTCCAGCGTTTGAAGTTTGCCAGTGTCTTTGCAAGACTTTGTGATCCAATGTCACTTCCTGCAGAGTTACTAACATATTGTGCAGTGTGAGATCTTGACATTAAAACTGGCATCTGTGTGACACTTTCCTCAGGATATCTAATAACTATAACTATTTTAGCAGCAGCATCCTGAATAAAATTCAGTTATGCAATAAGTACTTTTAAAGTTCCTTGCATCTGTTTCTGCTTTTGTGTTTTAGTGGGTTTTTTTGTTTGTTTGTTTAATTGAACAGTAAACCAAAATGTCATGCATTAGTCATTTCTTTAACCATTCTTTTTTCAGTATTGCATCAGCAGAAATCCATTTTTTCATTTTTTTCTGTATAAATAAATCTTCCTGTGTATCATTATGAACTTATATTAACTACTGATGGGATTTGAAGTGATGATATAAACAGCATATCTATAAAACAAAGTGCAATCTTTCCAAACTGAACCCAGAAATGTTCATTAATAACCTATCATCTATTAACTGGAACATTCTTAAAATCCTCCCCTTGGGTGATGCTGTAAATGAATTCAGTACAACTTTCCGGAATATCCTAAATAGCCTTGCACCTCCTAGAAGGAAGAGACTAAAAATAATAATGCAATTTGGCTCTCCAAAAAGAGTAGAATACTAAAGCATGATAGAAAAAAGCATGACAATAATGGCAAAAATCTGCACAGCCACAATAGCAAATTCAACCCTAACCTCTGTCCCAATAACTCACCAATACAAAGCACAATACAATTCAACTCTTATTTCATAGATAGTATAGCATCTCTAACCAAGGATTCCCCAACATCTAATCCTAACCCTGCCCAGTAGACATGTATCACCAAATCCAGATTCACCTTCAAACCTGTGCCCAAATCTTATATAAACCTACTCTTTAACAAACTCAAAATATGCTCTACATCAGCTGATAACCTTCCGAGTGAATACCTTAAAATAGCAGCCTAACCAGGGTATAGCATTCCCTACCTGTCTTAAGCCTTATAAACAGGTCAATAAAGGAATCACACATTCCATTTCACTAGGAAAAGTCATACATTATCCCCCTGCACAAAAGAGGAAATTCAACAGACATTACTAACTTTAGAACTATAGCAATCTTATCCCCCTCTCCAAAATACTTCAAAAATGTATTCAAAAACCATTGCTAAACTATCTCCTGCAGGAAGAACTTCTATCCCCAACAAAACATGGCGTCTATTCTTCCCATACTTCTTACACTGCATTTCTAACCTATATAGATACTGTCAATAAAGCTAGAGATAATGACAAACTAGTGTCCTCCTTATTTCTACTCTTATCTAAAGCTTTTGGCACAATTTGTCATGACAAACTTCTACTTCAGATGTCCTTATTAGCATCTATCAGCCCACCCTTATGTGGTCCAAAAACTGCCTTTCCAATGGGTATCAGTCAATAAGATAACACTCTACCCTCTCTTCATAACTCTCAGTCACCACCACTGTACCACAAGGCTCTATCCTTGGTCCCCTCCTCTTTAACATTCTCACCAACACCCTACATGCATCCAGACAACAGGCCTCCATAATATAGAAAGCAGATGAGTCTCACTTGGACATCTGACAACATGGACACCTTCAAAAATATTACTCAGAAAGTGTTAACAGCAACTGAAACATAGCTTTGTAACTCGCAACTCATGCTGAACCATAAAAAAATTACAACTTTTTCCTCAAATTCCTCTCCCATGAAAACACAGAATTTAAATTCCTACCTCTTGATAATACAACCATTGAAGTCACTTCTAATAGCAAATTATTAGAGACGATAGTGGATGATATTCTAAAATTTGACCTGAATTTACAAAACTGCTTACAAAGACTCATAAACAACTAGGGATGCTTTAAAAAGCCAACACTTTTCTCAATGATACAACTAAAGCTACTTACTAGTAGATATCTTTTCCCCACACATCTTTATTGTTCTCTCATTCTTACTAACCTTCAGGTATTACAAAAATCAAAATGTGAACAATGCTTTAATGAAGTTGCTAAACTTGCAGCAAATAACCCTTTCAGAACCCATCCCTGTATATTACTAAAATGCCTAAATTGTTTAGAACTACTCCAACAACTAATACATAAACAGCTTCTTATCACCTATAAAATTATCCATAATCCATCTGATTTTCCAGCACTAAATAACATTCTACACAACTATGTTCCTATTTAATCATTATGGTCTATTGACCAAAAACTCCTGTCTGTTCACAAACCTGTCAAATCTGCTGGGCATTCTCTGTACTCATGCCATGTTCCTAAAACCTGGAACTCCTCATCTCTTATCCATCTGGTCAATACCACCCTTCAAAACCATTCTGAAACTCTTTCTAGCCAAAAGCTGGCTCTGTTCTTACTCAAAATCAAGATAAACTATACATATTCATACCCTATATCTCATTACACGCCCTTCTTCACTTACTTCCTTACTTCTATCAATTTCTTTCCCCAGGTTTTCTCTAAATATGCCATTAGTCAGTTTTTATTTAATTTTCATTTGCAATTCCTGTTTATACTATACTAACTTACCTTTAATTTCAATGTAAACTGGCTACAATTTCTCTGACTATTCAAATCATCATCATATAACTTGTATTTATTCTAAACTAACTGCCGTTATGTCTAATTTGGTATAATTATTTAAACGGTGTTTGTTTTGTGTACAAGTTTTAAAGACTGTACAATTATTATTCTTAAAATGTTTTGTAATAATTTGGAGCTTTTCTCCCTTGGTCTCCTTTAAAAATGGGCTCCTATGCAGTCAGAGTCTCCCAATAATCAAATGTCAATAAATAAATTAGGTGTGCCAGAGTTTCCAGAATGAGCATGGATTGCACTTCATCATTTTGCAGACTAAACTGTATCTGACTTATTTTGCCTTTTGTAATCATAAAAATAGAGGTAATCCAGAAGGCTCGAGTCAAGTCTAATATCCCACCTATGACAAAGAGGGTGACAAGACTAAAAAGAAACAGAGTACATATGATTATTCTAGATAAAAATCACTTTACCTAGCAGATCTAGGAGACCCTCCCTGTGTGAGGAATAAATATGCCTTACTGAAGTTTCAAGTAGTTTATTTAGTTAAGTAGATAGTCAAGAACACTCATCCATCTATATACTTTTCTAATCAAAAGCGCATTAGAGAAATACTACATCTGTTTGTGCAGTTATGCAGGCAGCTGGGGATTGCTTGGGACTACTGTGGTCTCTGTCACTTTTTACAGCACATTCATAGCTACCAGAGGCCTGATTACCTGGAGTTGTTTCCTTACATGCTCATGTATTACTATGATTCACAGAGATAGGTGTAAAAAGCCTAATTCGCACACAGTACATTTAAATGACTCTCAGTTTATGCAAAGAATTTCATGACAGCCATATTATCTTGCCATCACTCAAAATAAGTGGAAATAATTTAGGAAAGCGCAAACTTTCTAATGTAAGGAATACATAGAAATGTAAACAGTTTCTATTCATATTTGATTACAGTGCTTACTTGGATAATTGTGTTTTTTTATTAATCTGATGATTAGATGTGGATGGTTCCTGTTAATACTGATTAAATGAGTGTCATTTATGAATGGAAATTCTTGAAAGCAGAAATGGAAATGTATACTGAAGGAGTCCTAATTACATTATGAAACACATTTTAGAAATTCACTTTGGTGGCATTTAGTGATTATGCTACACATGATAAAAGAACATAATTTAAAGTGATTGTAGTGTGATGCACTGTACTTTCTAGATGTATTGTGTCAAGATATATGCTACTTTACTAGGGAATTTCTGAGTGTCACTCATGAATGAAAAATGATACTATGACTATGGGAAAGCAATAGGGGAAGGATGCATGTCTGTTATCAGACACAGTTTGGTTTCATCAAGGGCAGATCATGCCTACTCAACCTGGGGGACTTCTTTGAGAAGGTCACCAAAGCAATGGATGAGAGCAAAATTCTTCACGCTGCCTACCTTGACCTGGCCACGGCATTTCACACAATACTGCACTTGGGCATCGTTGGCAAACACAAGAGGTTAGGTACAAACCCGTGTGTCACCCAAAGGAGAGCCAACTGTCTCACAGACAGGAGCCAGGAAGTTAGAAATGTGGAGTCCACCTCTACAAAGAGGCCTTTCACAAGTGGAGTCCCTCAGGGAACAGTCCTTGGACTGCTCCTTTTTGGCATTTACTTCTCAGAAATCAAGGCCAATGTCAGTGGTCTCTGGTTGACTAAATTTGCAGAAGACTGCAAATTAGGAGCTGTCATTGAATCTCACACTGACACAAATGTTCTCCATGAGGGGCTGACACAGACAAACAACTGGTGTCAAAGCCATGGACTAAAACTAAATGCCAAGAAATGCATAATAGTACTTTTGGGAAGTCATCCATCCCTGGTAACTATCATATTGACAACACACCCCTTAGAGCTGACCAAGTAGTCAGGGACTTTGGGACACACATAAACAGCAATCTAGCTTTTGACCATCATGTGTCTATAGTGGTGAGGAAATCATTCTATACTGCACAACTTATAATCAAAGGTATGGCATCTAAGTCCAAGGAAGTCATTGTCCCACTGTATTCAGCATTCATCAGACCTAACATTGAGTACAGTGCCCCCTTTGGTATGTACCTAACCAGGCATATCCGACAATTGGAACGTCCACAGAGTTTTCTCACTAAAAGAATACAGGGAATAAGTAAAATGTCCTATGCAGACCACCTCAAGGCCCTCTCCCTATATTCTGTCTTCTATAGACTTTTGAGGGAAGATCTATGCCTGGCATACAGTGCATTATTAGATCCCACTCTGATGGACCTCCTGCATATCCACAAAACAAACAGCACCAGAACTACCCATTCTAAAGACTTAAACCTTGCCTGTGATATAAACAGATTCTGCTGGAGAGATATGTATGTATCCCAGAGACTACCACATCTATGGAACAGGGTCCCCATCCATGTGAAGCAGAGTTCCTCTCTAACCCAATTCAAGTGCAACTTGGACAAGTGCCTGTGAAACCGAAATTCATTCCTGGTTTGGCACCTATGGCTCTAATGGACACAGGTAACCTGTAAATGTTCTAGGTCCCAAACCCCTTCTTACACTTATCAATTGTATAAGAACTTGTCAGAGATTTAGGATGCATGGCTACGCTTAAAAAAGCCCTTGTGGTCATTAGCCTAGTAAACACCTGTGAACCTATCATGCAATACTAGTATGAATTATTGATGATGCCACACAAATTACTAAAACACAGCTTTAACTTACTGGATCGAGACTTGGAATGTGTATATGAATATGGTTGTTATGCTACCAAAGCTGGTTTTGTACACAGATCTTTGATGTATTTGTGATGAAAGTAGCCATGATTTCATTGTTGTGTTTTTAGGCTTATGATTGGATCAGAAGTTTCAGTGTATGTCTTGGGCATGTTTTTGGGTACCTTAATGATGCAGCAGAGATCTGGACAGAGAAATTACAGTTTTATACAAAATGAGAGCTGTATTCTCATGGCAGCCCTTAGGACATATGGCAGACACCATTTTTGGAAAAGGGGATCAAACAAGCTATGAGGTCTAAGTTCTGGAAATAAATGGTTATGGATATAATTACTGTCATGTTTTTTCTGATGAAGTTAATAGCATATTAAAGTGAATGAAAGTGCTAACCTTGGTGTCCATGTCTTTTGGTCTTGGTTTGGAGCAGTGTTTTTTTAGTTTTCCAGTGACTTTGTGTCTTTTCAAGTTTTTTTTGGAATTTTTTGTTATGATACAATAATCCTAATTTTTGGTGAGTCTTCTTAATACACTGATGAATATGAGAAGGTGAGAAGGGCAGATTTCTATATTAAGTTTTTTTTTTCTTTTTTCTTTTTATTTCTCTTATCAAAATAAGCTTAAAACACATTATAGAAATAGTACATAACTGCAGATAAACTCAAAAAGATATATATGTATAAGCGGAAATGTGAATCTAAATTATGCACAAAGTTAACTCTAAAACAGAAATGCTGCAACTGTATAAAAATATGGCATGTTTAGGTGCTGACATGGTTTTGGATATAAATGCAAATGTATGTGTGTCTGTGTGTGTGTGCGTGCGTGTGTGTGTGTGTATATGTATATATATATATATATATATATATATATATATATATATATATATATATAATGTGTGTGTGTGTGTGTGTGTGTAAAAGGCAGAGGAAAATCTGCATGACTAAACTTAGAAAAATGTTTTCATATATATTTATACACAAGCATAAAAAAACAAAAGAACATATTTGCTTTGCAATATAATTTCATATACTGCAATTATTAGCTTAGTAATTTACTGTACTATAGTCAAACAATTGTTAGTAACAAAAGATTTGGATTGTGTAGTCCAAAAATAATTATTAATATGATAATTGTGTAACACCATCATTTATTTGTAATTATTAAATGAATGTGCAAGATGGCTGAACTCAGTTAACAACCACATCCTAGACAGAGCAGAAGTGAGGGTGGTGGGGACTGGGGTATAAAGTAGCAGGAGTGACCACAATAGAGGAAACTGAGAAATGCACTGCTTCATTAATAATGTATGCATTTCTTCTTAACTCTGTTATATGCTTACATTTATTAAGCAGCAAATTATGAAAGCACAGATTGCCATGAAATATTTCTAGTGCATCCACCATGCAAAAGTCATATGTTTGGTTTTATACAAGTTGTACTAGAAGGATGTCATAACTTCCTTTCATTTGTTATGTTTGTGTACAACTTCTGTCTCTGAGGGGAAGGTAAAAGTCTGTTGCTTAGATATTACTTAAAACTGCAAGAAGGGTATGTAAGGCATAGTAGAAAGCAAAAACTACAAAGGAATTATATATAAAAAGCATTGCATAATGTACCCATCTCCCAAATAGATAAGCTATACAGAGACATAAAAATGTAAGAATTAGGTTCAAAGGTTCATATGATGTTACTAGGCTATTGACCCGAGGGTCTTTACAAGAATAGCCATTAAATCCCAATATAATACTAATAAGAGTTATTGTCTATGCTCAAGATTTTTCTAGCAAGGACTACCCATGTCCAGAAGAGAAGCTGGGGCAATCCCCAGCAGAAATTTACGGTTTCCCATCCAGTCATCTAGGTTGTGCTTAAACAGGGTCATGGAGGTGCTTTGCTTGATATGGGTTTGAAGCCTATTCCAGAGGAGTGGCAACCTCTGAGAGATGTAGCTGTCTCTCCCGCAGGTCCTTTTTATGTTGCAGGCTAGATCGAGGTCCCTGGAACAGGTGACTCTAGTCCCATTTGACTTATGGATGTGCAGCATTTGCATTAGATTTGGGTCAGAGATAGCCCTGTAAACCAGACATAAGTCGCCTATAAGTAGTCTATATGCTACTAAGTACAGTGAAAGTAACTTCAGTCTGTCTGTATAAGACATGTGTTGAAGATCCTGAATTTTCTTAGTCAGAAATCTCGGAGGTCTTTCAAGTTGTTGCAGGTGTCTGGTATGGTACATACCAAAGGGAGCATTATATGCAATAATAGGCCTGATGAGGGATGAGAAGAGGGGAGTTATAACCTCTTTTGCTCTTGAGGTGATGGCTTTACTAATCAGGTCAGTAACGTAGAACGCCTTTCTAACCACAGTAGACACATGGTGGTCAAAGCTGAGGTCACAGTTAACTTTTGTTCCCAGGTCTTTCACTATGGAATTCGTACTTAGGGACATTGAATTTACCAAAGGGAATGATGATGCACTTTTTTAGCATTTAGTTTAAGACCATGGCTTTGGCACCAATCATTGGTCTGTGTATGCCCCTTTTGAAGTACGCTGACATCGCTAGGGAATTCAATGATAGCACAACATTTGCAGTCATCTGCAAGCTTGGTTAGTCACAGCCCCTCCATTTTGGCCTGAACTTCTGAGAAGTATATACCAAACAAGATGGGGCACTGCACTTGACCCTTGTGGGACTACATTGGTGACAGATCTGCTGGTAGAGGTAAGGTCTCCTACTTTGACTGAATGTTGTCGATCTGTGAGCCAGTTTGCAACCTATCTGGCAACATAGGGGTTGATATTCAACTGTGTTAGTTTGTCAATGATGCCCAAATGTGGGATAATGTCGAAGATCTTGGCCAAGTCAAAATAGGCTGTGTGCGTGGCTTTGCCTTCATCTGCGGCTCTGGTCATGTTCTCGAAGAAGTCCACCAGGTTTAGCAGGTATGATCTGCCCTTGACAAAACAGAACTTGGATGGATCCAGGGTTTGGAAGTCATATATATGATGTCCATGATGACTCACTCCATTGCCTTACAGATGAGACTGGTTAAACTTATAGGTCTATAGTTACCTGGATCTGTTGCCGAGCAGCACTTGTGCAGGAGGATAACAGCCACTGTTTTCCATTCAGTGGGGACAAAGCCATTACTCAAGTTGTGGTTGAATAGAGTGCCTAATGGAGTAGCTAGCTCTTGTTTTAGAACATTAAGAATGCAGCTCAGAATGCCATCTGGTCCCATGGAGGCTGTGCATTTAGCCTTGGAGAGATCATTGATTAATTGCTCTTTGGAGATGCAGGGAGGAGGAGATAATGAAAACATGGTTTGTGGCATGCTTGAGGGGACAGATGGATGATATTTTCACTAAACCTGTCTGTTAGCAGGTTTGCAATTTCTGCAGGGTCATTGTGTGTAATGCCATCCACAATTAGTTCAGCACACATCTGAGTCCTACATTTTAGCTTGCAGACATAGCTAAAGAAAGCCTTATGGCTATCCTTGGCAATGGTTGCTAAATTTTTCTCATAGTTGCTCTTTAAAGATTTTATGAGTTCTCTTATTTGCTTGTTTAGGCTGAGGAGGGTGCTCTTCCATTTCTGGGATTTCATATTTATATTTTTTGACAGCAGCATCTTTTCCTTATTGTATAATTTATTAATGCTAGATGTCCACCATCATGGTTTGTTTTTTTCTTGAGGATCTTGATTTAATCCTATTCGGCAGAACTGTGTCTATTCATTTGTGTAGATGTTTATACAGTTTATATAGCCATGAATGCCATCTGTGGAAACTGGAGCTTGGAAGTTAATTATAGCTTCCCTTAGGATGGTATAGTTAGCTTTGGTGAAGTTTTTTAGCCTAACTTCTTCTGTGTTGGGGGGTTCTGCTGCTATTGCTACTTTGAAAATGACTGATTTATGGTCAAATTTAACCAGTGCGAGCCCTACACTTAAGGCGTTGCTTTGGTCACTAATATTGGTGAGAACCAGGTCTATAATATTGTAGCCCTTTGTGGGATGGTGCACTATTTGTTCCAGGGCATTTGAGTTAACAAAGTCCAGGAACTTTGGTCAGACTGAGTTTAGGCTCATACACGTTTCTCAATTAATGGAAGGATAATTGATGTCAGCCATGAGTTGGGTGTTAGGTTTACCTTAATTGTCCCAAGTAGGTCTAAATGAGCTGTGTGGGCATCCTGGTTCATGGAAGGGGACCTGTAACTGAAGGGGGGTCTTACCAATGGTAATTTGGACTTGGCGTAGCTCCACAGAGTTTTCTCCACCTCCTTTAGTTCTCACACCTTCAATTTGCTGTCTAAAAGTATGGAAGGCATTGTAGCCTTGCAAGGCCTGGGTAATTTCTGTGGCCTTGAGCCATGTTTCTGTGACTGCACAGATGTCAACATCTTCCAGGGAGAGGAATGCTTCCAGAAAGTGCAGTTTCTGATTTAAACTACTAGTGTTTAGCATCATGACCTGTAGTTTCTGTGTGTTTGATATTTTCACATTGGAAGTGTTGTTGTTGTGACCGTACCTAAAAAGGCATTATGGAGGAGGCAAATGCCTTAGTCAACAACCCAAAGCATAGAGGTGCCTGGTGAAGACCATCTCTGGCAAAGCAGCATGGTCTATCCACCATGTCATCCCAGGCTGACAGAAACTGGATCCATTTAGAATGACAACAGAAACTAAGCTAATTATTGAATGTTGAAGAATTGTATTCCTCAAGGTTCAACATATATTGAAGTATAAACACTGATTAGCACAGATGGATTAGTCAGAATGAAAGTAGGAAATGTTGTGCTTTGCTCTTTCTGGCTTAATAAATGAAAGCATGTAGCAAAAATCAATATAAATATGTACAGAAGTAATCATGCATCTTAAACAAGTGCAACAATAACTCAATTACCTTTCTTAATATTAAACGCAGACCTGAGGTAGTTATTCAACCATGCTTTATGTGTTTTGCGTACAACTAATGAGAAGATCATTTATAATCGAGATCAGGAGAACAGGAGACTTAAAAGATGTACTGACAATGCCTGTAAATATTCCAAAATAAATAATTATTTGCATTTATAAAAGAAATTTTAAGATAAAAATTAAGATGTGTATATTTTTTAGGCATTTCATAACTACTAATGCAGAAATAATTCATTTACAGAAATAGTAGAAGTAGAGATCTTTCTGTACATCAGTGCAGCAGAACACATATCAGCCCAAAATGTCGTATATTACCATTTCCTATTTTACATGAGTATACATCATTAGTATGAGTAGACTGCAAATGTGAAAATCACAACCACTTCATAGCAATGTACTGATTGTTCAAATGTTTCCAGAACCATTTCTCCTTATTTTATTTTAGTTGAATGCATTTTTAATGAAAATAAAAAATAACTGTTAAATAAAGATTGCAGTGATTTATGACATTGAATGAATTTATTGTCTCCATTTGTTGTTTGTCTCTGTACCCTCCCTTTCTCTTTTAAATTCCTTTACCCTTCTTTATTTTCTTACCCTCCCATTTCTATTCATTTTCCACAGGTCCAGAATACCTAGGAGGAGCCCAGCCATGTTCCTCTCAAGTCAGGGAGCATTTACATTCTACCCAATCAGGGACGTCCTCACAGTGTCAGGGAGATGGCACTTTCTTATAGAGACCCTGACAACCTGGCAGTCTGGCAAGCCTCACAGGCGGTGGGATTCAGGACTTACTTGAGGATGTGGTGGAGCATGTACTGCAGAGATGTCTTCAGCCAGTGCATTCTCTTCAGTGGGTTGAAGACACACTGCACCAATCTATGCCAAACACTGCACCAACATAGGTCCTCCCCCTTCAACTCTGATGCCCTCCACTGTAAACTCATCAGGCAATAGAAATGCTTGAGGACCTGTGGACGGGGGATTTGTTTGAGCTCAACTCTTCTTCCCCTCCTATGTTTTTAATCCTCTCTCCTAACCCCTGTTACTTACTTCTATCCCATGCTACCCTATTATATAAAAACATTGAAAAGAAGTGGGGGTCTATCTTCCTGCCAAAATCATAATAGCCCTCATCTCCCTTTCTCCACCAACACAACCCTCTTGATGTTTTCCTTCTGAGTTTCCCTCTTTGTTACTTCTTTCCTTTTTCACTGTTTTCTGTCTTCCACTCGTTATAGAGAACAACAAGATTTCCACTTATGGATAATAAAAGCTCACTGTCCTCCACTTGCCTTAATGACTTGAGGCGTGCTTGCACATACAGTGGCTGTGTTCACCCAAAATATCTGAAAACGTATGAAAGCATACGATTAGTAATGTTTTCACATAGTGCTTTGTACATACTTTAAGAATAACGTCAGCTACTTTATGCTTTTTCTGCAAGTAGCCATGCTTTTTAAAATGTCTTCACAATTTACATATTCAGGGGGAATAACCTGGGAATACTGTATTGATATATAGGCAAATCTGCACTCTTCAGAGATAACCGTGACCCGACTGTGAACCTTGGGACTATGAATACTACTCTTTGCATTCGTAGTATGTGCTCATTAAAATTCATACAAATATTGAGTCTCAAACTCAACATTCCTCATTACAATGTTTCTTTACTTAATGTCAATACTCTTTTGGCTGTTAACCAGTACCAACTCTTCTAAATTGTCGAAAATGTAATTCTCTTTTTTTTTCTCTTTCACTGCATTATGCAATAAAAGTACAATTTCTTGTAGGCATTCAGCCATACCCTAACTAAAACAAGAGCAAGGTAATTTTCACACTGCGGCCTCATTCACTTCCCAGTAACATGAAGAATCCCTAACTGAATCCGCCTTCAATCCTTGGAATCTAAAGTGGGCTAAGAATAGGAAGATCAGTGGTAATTTGATGCCTGGGATTCTTGAAGGCTGAAATGTTCAGTAGAATCATTGCTTTGTTTTGGGTCGCAGTGGTCTTATTAATTAATGCAGTTATCCAGTGATGTACTTGATTGCATCAAAACTGGCTCCTGAGGCAGCTGTACAGGACGTTGCACTGGAGGGAGACATATTTCCTTTCTAACAGCTGCGGAATCATGATTAAAGATTCCTACAGTATTCCCATTTTCTCTCTCCTCTGAGATGTGAATGTTAAAAATTATTAAGATTCACAACACACAGCGATGTCTTGAGTCCTAGATTTAGGTACACCACTGAAAAAAAAATCCCAGGCAGAGCTAGTAGGAGCACATAATAAGGAAGCAAACATACCTACAAGGTGACCTCCGCTTGCTAAGATGAAACTAAGCAATCAAAAATATTTGTCAGACATAAACTCCTATGTTCCTTTTCATTATTAGTCCATTCATATTTAAGATGCTCCATTTTTGTGTCGCTAACATCTACTCAGATTTATCATGCTCATCTGTTTTTGTGCTGCTGTTTCTGTCAACAATTAATGATTTAACAAGGGTTAAACTCCTTAACCATTTAGAGCACTGAAAACTCCAAAAGTAGGAAGCAACTTGTCAAAATGAACCATGTGTTAAGTAGCTCAGTGTCATTTACTGACACCCTTTCATTTTCAACAGTTAAAATGTATTGCAAAGGCACATGGTCAGAATGCATTTACCTTTCCACCACCACCAAACCTCAATGAGAAGCCCTTGTAACAGAAATAAATAGTTGATTTACTAATAATTTCACTGTTTTTGCCTTTCCACATGGTTTCTTGAACTGAAAGCTTACATGAGCAGTCCCTCTGTCTCTGCACTGTAATTTTCCTCCATTTCAACATCTCACAATGTAGTTTAACTGCAGCCATAAACTCATACTAAGTGTTCTGCACTAATGCCCAGTCACCACAAATGACACAACATCCTCAGCATATGCTTTGAAACAGGTGGGCTGCCTGAAATAACAGCAACCTAAAGAATGTTGGCATGTGCATAGCCTGTGTAAGAGACTCCCTGAGCATGCACACTTTCTTTGTATTGTGAACTGAGCAAGCACACTTTCTTTGTATTGTGTACTGAGTGTGGGCACTTTCTTTGTGTTGTGAACCGAGCATGCACACTTTCTTTGTATTGTGAACTGAGCATGCACACTTTGTATTGTATACTGAGTGTGGGCACTTTCTTTGTATTGTGAACTGAGCACACACACTTTCTTTGTATTGTGAACTGAGCATGCACACTTTCTTTGTATTGTGAACTGAGCATGCACACTTTCTTTGCATTGTGAACTGAGTGTACTTACTTTCTTTGTATTATGATACTCCCTTTCTTCAGCGCTGGATCAGACAACTATCCATTAACCTGTTAACAGCAGTCTGAACTGCATTATTTTACAGAACCAAGACTCCAATCCACTGTCCGAAATTGCTGGAAATCACTGGAATGAAAAATATGAGTAAACAGCTCCATAACCAGTTAATTAAACTAGCAAATATAAAGAAGTGAAAGATCAGTGGAATAAAGCACAACACATGAGAAATATTGAAATAATGAAATACTAAAATATAAATTACTAGCATCCAGTCAGATGTCTCTTTCCAAGATTAATGATACAACTATTTTAAAAAGATTACAGTCATCATGCATAATATTTGTATTTAGAGAATAAATCTATGTTTTTAGAATGCACTGTTAGAGATTTAAACATAATTCTTATTGTGGCAGTAGCCTTTGGTACCCATGCCAGTTATTACCTATTTGATTTATCAAAGTTTTATATATCTACATATATATATATATATATATATATATATATATATATATATATATATACACAAATAATGACATGATTTGTGTTTAGTGCAAAATTGACCCTGCTGCACAGGAAATCAAAGTCAAAAGTAATTAATTTGCATAATTATTTGATTACATATTTCAAAGATGAGTGAGTCAATGTGTAACTGTTGGCATAACTCAATTAATTATTATGAGAGGATGAAAATCATGAGCTATACAGTGTAACAGCTGTATCTGCAAGCAAAACCTCAGCAGCTCTAATATAAGTGCATTGTCTGAAAGATGTGTGTGACTTGTTTTTGTGTTGTCACTGTAATTGTACATAGTACTGCCTCATGGCACTGTGATCAACATTCATTCAATAAAATAGTACATCAACAGATTATCCTCACAGCATATGTTAGGTAGCCTCTTATCTGTCCACATTTTGGCTAGGGGAAATGAGTGTGTTTTGGTCTATTTAATGCCTTCTTGATAATATAGAATTTGATCTGAGATTCTATGATCTAGGAGGTGGTTTGTGAATGATAGGGACAGAGGTGAGTTAAACTGGCATCACAAAAGCATTTCAGGCTCTTGTCTCCAGAGAATTAGATGTCAGTTTTGCTGTGTGTCTTGTGTGTGTTTGGTTGGTTATGGCATATTCACTGAAGTGAATATTAGTGTCACGATTGTGGTGAAATGTAATAGGCTTCATTGGAGCTGTCCTGTTCTGTATCACACTGTCTGTCATCCTGGTGCCATGGGTTGTATTGGACCTGTTACAGAGGCCAGTTGTACATCTAGAGATATAATGCCATACAGCTGTACCTTGCTATATAATTAGTGGTGGATTACTGAACCAATCCAGAACTACTGTTAATGTTGGGAAAAGAGGGTATTTGGATATCCATGTGATGTCCCATCTCAGACAGGCAGAAGGTAGAGTGAGTTGTGTATGGCACTACAGTGGTCAGATTCATATATTTTATGAATTGAGACTGGATGATTTATAATATTTCCAGGGACAATATTCATTTTCCCCTGTACAAGCTGCTACTGATCCTTGCTCTATACATACGCACAAAGCAAATCTGCTTCCCCTGTACCTCTCTGAATTCTAGTACAAGGCAAATGTAAATGATCTATTTATAAAAAAGAATATACTGCAACAATTTTATTTTCTTTTGTGGCCATATATTTCGCTTTACTATAGATTAATTTTTATCTCAAGGAATGTAATATTTCATTTATATACCTTGATTATGCCACCTGAAGAAATTATGGAGAAATTACTATATTGTTTCTTCAAAGATCCATCACTATAAAACCCATCCCCATATTTACTTGAAATCTATAGCCTTTCAATTCTCAAAAAAAAAAAAAAATCTTCTAATTTCTTTATGCTACTTCACCATCAAACTATCCACATATCCTGATCATGCTATGCATCAGTGTTCCTCTAATAATTCTGCTTAATATAATATTCATTAATAGAAACAGATTTCACTTTCCTAAAGTAAGCACTTACTCACCGACCAGCACACATTTTTCACATAAGATCCAGATTTTCTGGTTGTATCAGTCTTCATGTTTTTTTTTTTTTTTGTTTTTTTTTTTTTTTAGATTCTCCAGTGGTTTGCTGCTTATTGTCATGGATTTATAAAACCCTTGTCTTAGGGGGTGTTCATCTAAGATACAGATATCAGTTATGCCATTCTTTCAGCAACAGTTACTATTGCAGCCTCAAAGCCACTGTCATTCCATTTCTCTTCACTGAAAGGTATTCCTACCTTTCTGACCAATTTTATTAAGAAAACATGATAATGAATTTAGAGTCCAGTTCAGGATCAGTTCAGCTCTACAGTTCTAGTAGAGATTAACCATAAAGCATTCTACTGACATCTCATATGATGAATGCTCTGGTATAGTAACATAAATTACTCCTTTTTTTTTGGGGGGGGGGGCAGTGCTGCTGTTGTACATTATATCATGCTCCTGCAGTTAACATCCCAGTTAACAATTTTGGTCTGAAATCTGCACTAAAACACACATTATACCCTCAGTTATTCTTTCATACTTAACTCTCTACTCATTCATATACTGTTAATGTTACAAATATATTTATCTGACACCTTTAAATGTATATTTGGTCTCTTTTTCAGATGAGTTATACATTTACTTATTAGAAAACAAACACATACAATAGCTATACTGAATGGTTCTACAGTTTACAAAACAAAGACAAGTATTTTAAAAATAATAGCTCCAAATAGTAATTCAGTTTATTGGGCAACATATCCAGTTAGAAATTACTTAGCCTGAAGCCATTTGTGGCATTTGTACTCATTCCTAAGCTGTCAAACAATAATTATACAAATTTGTCTATCTGTTTGTATTTGTTTATGTGCATATCTCTGTTCATTTATATGTTTGTTCACTTACTGATCTGATTTTGACAAGTTAAGCAGTTATGCACTTCACTAACATTTGAGATGGTGTTCACCATCCAGTGTTTCATCAGTCTATAAAGGCTATTAGTGAGTGAGGAGTGTCACTGTGCAACTGTGCCTTTATGTAAATGTTCTGAGCATCACTGAATGGTGCTGACTTTTAAAAAACAAGTGAAGTGCTTCACAGAAACTCCCACAACAGATGTAAGCTTAAAAAACTATAAGGTGTTACTTAGTGATTATAAGGGTATCCTTATGTGGTCACATGGGTTGGTCTTTTTATAGGGCTGGATTATAAGGTCAAAAAGGGAACTGTAGGAAAACTGAAAATGAGGGAGACAGAAGAAGGGGCACACAGAAAGAAGACATCAAGAGGGTTGTGCTGGAGGAGGTGGCAGAGGAGGATCACTATAGTTTTGCAGGGGATAGACCCTCTAAATTTTAAATATTTTTATGTAAGGGACAAGTTGGGGAAAGAATAATCAAAGAGAGTCTACCAAAGATGCTTAAAGAAGAGTTAAGGAATAGAGACAACATGAAATACAGACAAGACAGTCTGGAACACAGCAGTAGGACATAGGAGGGTATGTAAGACATAGAGATGGCAAGCTGACACAAAAGGGGGAGAATGAGGAGGTGTGTAGTACAGGTGTACCCTGGTCTGCAGGACCTCGATTAACCCCCCTATGAGATAGACCTGTGGAAGGGGACACTAATGTTGTGGGGCTGGATGCCTCTGGTGACACCGTGGTTCAAGACAATTGGGCCAATCATTCTTGTATCTGCTGGAGGAGGCCCAGTCAACTCTCCACGTCTTGCTCAACAGCTGCCCATTCCAAGTCACAAAGTTCCTGATGTTGGTAGCTTTAAAGACTGCCATGCACTGGGCAGGATCATACTGCTGGATCTTGGGTCTCGACCCTGTTTTTTTAACAGAAGCCATCCTAGCAAAGTCCCAGAACAAGACGGAAGAATGTAAGGCTGATGCAGGGGATAAAAAAAGGTGTGAAACCTACACAAGGAGGTATAACATCACTATGACCAACCCATACACCCATGTAGGAGTAATCCCTTTGGCAGTGATATCTGCCTGAAGGTTACTTTACCAAATGGACTGCAGTAGTCACATGGACTTCTACCTTTTCTTTTCAGTGCCACTGTTTAATTTGGTATACAAATGGTAAACTTTCTGTAGTATAATATCTGAACATTTTGTTGCCTTCACGCTTTTGGGGTGGTGGGGGAACATTTGCATGCAGATATATCCAAACAGTATACATTAACATTTGTTTAATCACAGCAAATGTATTGCCATGAGTTGAATGTTTTTAATGCATTCTGTATTTTCATACAAGAGAAATTGTTATGAAATGTAGAAATGTACATCATTTAACTTTGTTCATTTTTTATTTTCTTCTCTTTCAAGTTAAGCATTTGTAAGGCTGTGTAAAGTTACTTAAGGATGCAGTACAACTATGACAAAATAAAGCTGTATGGACTGGCAGTATGGCACATATACAAAATATATAGCCCACCATACTGTGATTCAGAACTGCAATCACCTCACACACATTCTCATTCTCAGCTCTCTTCAAAGCAGCCTACCCCAAAAAGCTGAAGTCATTTTATACCTTTGCTGAGCTTCATTTGCATACTAAGTTTGTAAATTGACACAATTTTATGCAACAGTCTTCAGTGCACCATTTATAGCTTTGGTGCATTCCGTTCATTGCTAGTGCCTTCAGTGCACCATATATAACTTCAGTGCATTCCGTTCATTGCTAGTAGTCTTCAGTGCACTAGATATAACTTCAGTGCATTCCATTCATTGTTAGTATTCTTCAGTGCACCATTTATAACTTCAGTGCATTCCGTTCATTGCTAGTTGTCTTTAGTGCACCATTTATAACTTCAGTGCATTCTGTTCATTGCTAGTAGTCTTCAGTGCACCATTTATAACTTTGGTGCATTCCATTCCTTGCTATTAGTCTTCAGTGCACCATAAATATCTTCGGTGCATTCTGTTCATTGCTAGTAGTCTTCAGTGCACCATTTATAACTTCGGTGCATTCTGTTCATTTCTAGTAGTCTTCAGTGCACCATATATAACTTTGGTGCATTCCGTTCATTGCTAGTAGTCTTCAGTGCACCATTTATAATTTCAGTGCATTCTGTTCATTGCTAGTAGTCTTCAGTGCACCATTTATAACTTCGGTGCATTCCATTCATTGCTATTACTCTTCAGTGCACCATATATAACTTCGGTGCATTCCGTTCATTGCTAGTAGTCTTCAGTGCACCATTTATAACTTCGATGCATTCTGTTCATTGCTAGTAGTCTTCAGTGCACTATATATAACTTTGGTGCATTCAGTTCATTGCTAGTAGTCTTCAGTGCACCATATATAACTTTGGTGTGTTCCGTTCATTGCTAGTAGTCTTCAGTGCACCATTTATAATTTCGGTGCATTCTGTTCATTGCTAGAAGTCTTCAGTGCACTATTTATAACTTCTGTGCATTTCATTAATTGCTAGTAGTCTTCAATGCACCATATATAACTTCGGTGTGTTCCGTTCATTGCTAGTAGTCTTCAGTACACCATTTATAACTTCAGTGCATTCTGTTCACTGTGAATGTGATGCTATTATAAATCCTACCAGTGAAACTAGCATTGTTTCCACTTGACCCTCATAACTGCATAACAGATGAATAGTACTGCTTTTGTTGACATAAGTACCTGTGCCCATGACTGATGTAATTAATATGATGTGTAGCCTAACATGACCATGCATAGTCCACAGTACACACGAAGGGCACCTTATACCTCTTATTAAAGTTGATGTTCAGTAAAGCAAACCACAAGTACTCCCACAGTAGTCACTTAGTAGAAAAGTGAATTTATTCATTGTTACATCCGAAAAGCAGCTAACAGACAGCACAACATGCAAGAAATGAATGAATGCAAGTGGATGAAGGCAAGGTGGTTTATAAAGCCTACCTTGATCTGGCCAAAGCCTTTGATACCATTCCCCATCCAGGAATCATAGAAAAACTCACTAAGCTAGGCATCAACCCCTATAATCACTAGGTGGGTAGCAAAGTGGCACACAGGTAGAACCCACAGTGTGAAAGTAGCTAACTCCAAGTCAGACTGCCAAACAGTCATGAATGGAGTCCCACAGGGTTTGGTCCTGGGTCCTCTCCTGTTTTGTATCTACTTGTCTGAAGTCCAGGCCAACATAAGGGGACTCTGGCTGACAACGTTCATAGATGATTGCAAGGTGGGAGCTGTTATTAATTGACCAAGTGATGTTGACATCCTACAGAAAGGCCTCACTGAGACCAACAACTGGTGTCAGAACCATGGCATTAAGTTCAATACCAAAAAAATGTGTTGTCTCCTTTAGTAAAAACCCAGTTTATTTTATTTTATTTATTTTACATTTGTTGACCGGGCTAGTCTAGCTGGATATATGTCCATTTTCAGTAGAGGCCCGGGGAGAAAATCTCCAAGCAAAAACAAAAACACCATTTAAAAATGTATAACTAAGTCAAATAAACAAAAAAAAAGGAAATATAATTATAAAAATGAAGACTATAGTCATTATGCTAAAATTTAAACTAAATATAAATAAGCAAGTATATAAGAAACAAAAAGGGTATGGAGTAGAAAGAGTAAAGTCCTTAAATTAAATTGTATTACTAAGAGGAAAGCAAAAGAGAAGTAACTAGATTTGGAGGGAAAAGATGGGGGAGAGGGGAAGGGTATAAGCTGGAGGGTAATAAAAGTTTCAGTCAGGGTTAGCACAAGGACAGAGCCACTAAGTTTTCAGATGTTCTTTAATGTGTTTTTTGAATTGAGAGGTGGATGCTAGGGTAGATAGCTCAGGAGAGAGCTGATTCCAGTTTTTTCCTATAGTGTTTGAGAAAAGTGAATCACCAGCTTTGTTGTTAGATTTAATTGAGGCAACAAGGAGTTTATTTGCTGAACGTAGTGTAGCCAGATTTTTATATGGAGAAATCAGATTAGTGAGGATGGAGGTGTCATTGGGGTGGTATAGGATCTTTTGGGAGTTCCCATGAATTACCACATAGATGGTTGTCCACTGAACACAGAAGGCATTCTAAGAGATCTGGGAACACAGGTTGACAGCAACCTCTCTTTTGACCAGCACATTGCCACTGTGGTCAGAAAGTCCTTCTATGTGGCACATCTCATTACCAAGGGTTTTGCATCCAGGAAGAAAGAGGTCATTGTCTCCCTCTACTCTTCCCTCATTAGGCCAATCATTGAGTACAATGCCCCATTTGGCATGTACCTCACTAAACACCTGCAACAACTGGAGAGGCCACAAAAGTACCTCACAAAGAGGATCCTTAAACATTTGTCCTATACGGACAGACTCAAAGAACTCCAACTATTCTCTTTCTCATATAGCCTACTTACAGGTGATCTTTGCTTGACTTACAAAGCCATGTCTGACCCAGCTCTGTTAGAAATGCTACATCTAAAGAAATCCCAATCCCTCCACATCACATGCTCCAGAGACCTCAAACTCATTATCACAATCAACAGAACATGCTGGAGGGATAGGTATATAACCCAGAGACTGCCCATGCTATGGAATAGACTTCTCATACATGTCAAGCAGAGTACCTCACTAGCCCTCTTCAAGAAAAATCTTGATGAGTGGATGGGAAATAGAAAATTCACCACAGGGATCACTCCAGTGGCTGTACTTGACAGAGGCACTGGGAACTAAGGTCAGGTGGCATGATGCCAAGGTAATCCTATGGGCTAGGCTTGTAAAGACTCCAGGAACATTAGCCTAGTACACACCTATGAACCTATGAAAGTTAATACTACTTTTCCATCAGGTAACTGTGAGCTCATCATACACTTCGCAGTGCAAAACTGCCCCAACACATGCTGCAGTGTACATTCGTTTCATTAACTACTCACAATTTGACTGAACAATGGCCATATAATGACTGGTACTGCTCCACTACTAATATTCCTGAATAATACAACCATGTGCCATTAAACAAAACACATAATGTATAACTGTCATCTCCGACAGTTTTCTTTATAACTTCACCATTAGCAGTACAGCTTGCAGTTGACAGTTAGGCAGCAAAGTGATGGTACACTGTCACTCAACACAATACATAAATACTATCTGGGTAAAAAAAACTGTCTTTAAAAATTAATGAAAATGTCTGATGTACAGTGACAGTAGGCAATGCACAACACAGCACAGACCATAGACAATGCAGCACACATAAAGCACTATCTATGTAATTGTTTTACTAAAGGTGCTACTATCTGAATACCATGACCCATAGTTGTGGACTAGATGATGCTCCTTTGCCTGTGCAGCCATGCGACATGCTCAAGCCTGACTTTTGGTGTACAGTGGTACTGCCACTAGCTGGCCACCATCACTATTGTCATTGATGTAAAGCATGATAGCAGAGGTTGCACTGCCACATTAGGGCATTTGAGCACCAAACTGATGCATGATCATGTTGTGCAGAATGCAGCAAGCAGTATGCATCCTGAATGCAGTAGCAGGGTAATACTGAAGAGTATCTCTAGACTCACTAGCTCACTGACAATCTGTGTCTGAGCCAGGGTGGTGTTGCACTCTTCTGCATCTCCCCTAGAATTACAGACTGGTGTCATAAGTTAAGGTTTGGTGGCTAGCCTGTATCACCTGGAAAAGAAAGAAATGGGCATAATAATGGAAATGTGATTTAGTCGTGAGCAGTACATTTAACAGAATATACCTACACATTCAATACAGAAGGGAATACTGGGCATGCTCACACACTTAGAGAAGTGAAGGCAATGTCAGACAACAACACACTGAAAGGTAATAATGGGCATGCTCACAAATTTAAACAAATGAAGCCTATGTCTGCAAACAACAGTGGACCATACATATCTGGCATTTTCAGATGTTCATGCATACACTCCCCAGTATGCACCAGTCATGCCTTGCACACACAGTGGATAGGAATACAGACACATATCCAAGGACAACACACTATAATAAGCCAAACGTAGACATACATAGATGTTCATAGGTTCATAGGTTCATAGGTTCATACTAGGCTATCTGCCCTAGGGCATTTATAAGCCTAGCCAGAGTGTGTATGGCTTTCGCCACCCATTTTAAATTAATTTTGCTATGCCCTTTTTCGAGGTTAGTATACTGCGCTTCTGTCTAACAGTGACACAGAAGTGAGATGTGTGGAAGACAGTGACTGTGACAAGGTGCCATCCATTATGAGGTCTGGCCCACCTAGCACACAGCCAAATGGCTACGACCACATGAGGTATAAATGTCACTCACTGCAGACATTAGCCACCGGTATCCATCAGCATTACAGACTATGTGGTGCAAGTGCTAGTTGTGCAACATGACTGTACAAGGAAGTAGTCATCTAGCAGCTGTATACATGTACCTGTGGAATATAACCCTGCATGTGCCCTCATGCGGTGTGT
>NC_056735.1:474145586-474198086 GCF_019279795.1 Protopterus annectens
ATTGTTTGAGTGCAGAGTTCTAACTGACTTTAATGTTACTACATATAACAAGTTTATTGTTTTTTAGTACATGACTAGATATTTTGAAGTGTATCTGCCAGAATATGAACTATGGTTGGATGAGGTATATCAACAGTGGCAACATTCAGTTTTTTTTGTCCACCTAATAAATAAATAATTGTTCAGGTGGGTTCACTTTTAACAATTAGAGAAGGATATGGGACATGCTCCGTTTTCACTTGAGTTAAAATACCACCACATTTTCTTCTTCCATCATCAAAGAAGTACATGTAATTTGAGGAGAATAATATCAATATCCAGGAAACCTCTAGAAACCAAGTCTCATCTATCACAATTTGGGGGGGGGGTTATTTCTTCAAGTGCTGTCCATTTGTTACATGCACTACTAATATTTAGACTATCCACAGAAAGAAATATATGATTTATAGAACCTGTTTAACATCAGCTCGGGGGACTCAGGTAAGGTGGGTGTGTGTGTGTGTGTGTGTGTGTGTGTGTGTGTGTGTGAAAATGCCCCCTTTATAATACACCTGGTGGCTAGAGGTACTCAGGCTCAAACCCTGTACCCTGGGTATAGGATAAAAAGAGACTAATGTTCCTAGCCACCACTTGTGAATTTTTTTGTTCTGTTCCCCATAAACTCTGTGATTTCAGGATGTTTGTGACAATTTACTGAAGGTTGAATTTATTGATTAATGACAGGCATTTGAATTTCAGACTTCATATTCTTCAGAAAATAAATGGTCGCAAAAAACTTTTATTCTAGCAATTTTCTAAGTGTGTAAGTTCAGTATTTGAAAACTGTACCTAATTTGGGGCAAGTTTCAGTCTTCCTATCTTTTGGGAAACAAGTTGCTGATTTGGCATAGTGGTATGTTGTTCTGACTGTAGTGCACAGTCATGTGCTCAAGACTTGGCAGTGAAATGCATGGTGGTAACACAGCGTTTTATTCTAGAAACTTTACAAAATTATACGCAATGTTTAAAATGTGTCCCTGGTTTTTGACCTTTTTGCCCCCCCCCCCAAAAACAAAACGTAAATTGAAAATGAGTGCAAGAAGCTGTGCAAGATGCCTATGCCTTATACTACTGTCATTCTATTTTTATATGTATATTGTGTGTGTGCGCGTAAGTAGACTTTTATGATGGAAATGTTCTGAATTGAGCAGTTTTGTCATTACTGTTTCATGCATTTCGTTTTGTTGCCTACTGAAAAAATGTTCAAATAATAAATTTAAAATTTGCTCTGTCTAACAAGTACGCTGTATTATACAAGAAATATAATTTACTAAAGTCAGGAAGGTGTATCAAAGAACACATGTATGTTTCTTGTTTTGTGTGCAAGCAAGGGGCCAGTGATTTGAAAACAACCCAAAGGTAATCTTTATCCACCACTGGCGGATGGATGTGATGTAGGTTTCAATGCTATTTTAATGAATGTGATGTGAGTTTCAAGGGCAGAGAAGTTTTAATGCCAAGTCTATTTTCATTGTGAGACAGTATTGCTTTGTTTAACAGATGTCTATTGGTGTTTGTGCATTGTGCTGTAAAGTGTAAAAATAAAATGCAAATAATCATTGTAGATGTAAAGCAGTATGCACACATTAGTGTTTATGGTAAATGGGGCAACATAACCAGGTAATGGGACATTGGAATGGCTGCAGGGAGACTCTGGTGCCATATTTTGGTTGTCTGTTCTTCAGTTTGCAGGAAAGTTGGTATCCCACAATTCCACTGGAGTGGGCGGGGTTGCATAATTATGTATGCAAATGTTATGTTAAACAGCGTACAGATTTGTACCTATTTTTCATGGGCCTTGTCCATATTTTTGATGTTCCAAGGTTGAGAGGTGTGCTGCTGATGTCATTCACTGTGAAATACACCTTTGGGGAAAATGTACTCCAGTAATCTCTATGGCGCATCCTATAACTGCTTGATGCTGTAGTGTGCTATAGAACTCTGGTAGGGGTTCTATTCCCACACATGGCAGTTGTGTGTGTTTCTATGTCTGTGTAGGGAGCAATGCATTCTAGGCTAGTCACACTCCCTACAATTCAAATGCCCTACTTTGGCAATCCTCCTGATGTCATTCACTGTGAAATACACCTTTGGGGAAAGAGTACTCCAGTAAGCCCTGTGGTGCATCCTATAACAGCTTAATGCTGTAGTGTGATATAAAACTCTGGTAGGGGTTTATTTCCACACATGGCAATTGTGGATATTTTTGTGTGTGTTTCTATGTCTGTGTAGGGAGCAATGCATTCTAGGCTAGTCACACTCACTACAATTCAAATGCCCTACTTTGGCAATCCTGCTGATGTCATTCACTGTGAAATACACCTTTGGGGAAGGAGTAATCCAGTAATCTCCATGGCATGTTCTATAACTGCATAGTGCTGTAGTGTAATAAACTAGTTAGGTAAGAGTTCTAATCCCAGACATGACAGGTGTGTGTGTGTGTGTGTGTGTGTGTGTGTGTGTGTGTGTGTGTGTGTGTGTGTGTGTGTGTGTGTGTGTGTGTGTGTGTGTGTGTGTGTGTGTGTGTGTGTGTGTGTGTGTGTGTGTAAGTGTGTATGTCATTGGTATCCTGTGTGAAGGTGGTTGTGAGTGTGTAACAACTGGACTCAATGTGAAGTGGATTTTGCAAATTCCTTATATGGTGGCCCTAGTATATATCACAGTGTCCACCGTGCAGGGATAACAGATGTGAAATAGCTGAGATGCTGGGGTGCAAATCCACACCCATACACGTGACATCAAGGCCAGATGAACAAAGTTAGCAGCCCTTGTATTACCCAGAGAACACTGTCAACCCATGTCTCTTACACACACACACACACACACACACACACACACACACACACACACACACACACACACACACACACACTTGGCTAGGCAACAGCTGCTATGTTGGCAGTAACCGGCATATTGCCCACTGATAGTAAAAATGGTGTGATTGCAGTGGGCTACAGAGGGCATGGCACCCTGTCCATCAGTACAATAGGCACGTACATGCCGACAGTGCACCTTCCCTATGTTCCCCACTAGACACCTGAAACACCTGTGGTGCCATCAAATGTGACCCACAAAGGACATACCATGCCTGAAAAACATGCACTGTATGGACAAATGCCACTGACACCAGGGAATACCAGTATCATGCTATCAATGTAGGTGCAGTGTCAACCTCCTGTCCATTAACAGTTCCCGCCACATGAGGCCAGGACTGGCACATCTGATGACAACAATATGCGTACACAATATGGGCCAAACACCCCAGGTGCAGTTCCACATGTCACTGTACATGCATGTGGGAGGTGTGCACATCCCAGACACTGTCCATGTCATGGACTAAGGAACACATACATGGCAAGCAATGCACAGCATTGGCCACATGCAATAGTTACCCAGGTGACTGGATGGTGAATACAATACCCACCTGTGTGGGCAAATCCAGACACTCCACCCCTGAGCCACACTGCAGACCATTGTCATTTGGCCTGATGCCAAGGTATACCAATCACCTAGCCTTGTATAGCTGTCTGGCACAGTTGACCACTACACACCCGTTAAGCAATGCACCCATGCATGTCAGTACTGGCACCCTGTGTCTGTGTGTGTGTGTTGTATGATGCCTATGACCACATTCACACTCACTACAACCCCCATTGGCATACTGAAGCATGCTGTCTGATGTCAGACACCTCCACATACCATTTGCCCATATAACCTCCATATGACCCCTGTGGTGCATATGATACCTGCACAGTACTGTGTTGTGGCAATTTCACTAGTGATGAGTTGTATTTCTGGCCCTGCCAAGTGTGTCAATGTGTGTGCATCCCTGTGAGAGTGTGGCTGTGTTGACGCTGACACCTGTTCATGTGGGCAGGCATGTGTACTACACCTGCTGTATAGCTACCATATCACTGTTGTAGATGTCATTCAACATCACATATATGTTTGTAGGGCTCCTCAACATATAACCTATGTGGTGCATCCAGTAACTGCATAGACATGTGATAACACTACATAATCATCAGGGGTTTGATATCTTGTATGGGTAGGTGTGTGACACAAATATGCTTAAGTTTTACTCTCCCACCCCTCTCTGACTTATCTTTGCCTCTGCCTGCCTCTCTCACTCCCTCTCTGGTAGATGTGGAGACTTACACCTGCTTTGCTTAGGCAGAGCAGTACGTGTATTTTAAGTGATGGTCATGATCAGCTGATGGCCTCTGCACGAATTGCAGCCCTCCTCTAGCTGATTGCATGTGGAACAGCTGTGGTAACATTCCCATAGCCAATTGCATAGAAACACACTCCAATATCATATTCATTCACTGTGTGCAGGAACTTGATCTATTGTTTGGCAAACAGCATCACAGATGGACTGGAGATTTACCTCTCACACCATACACTGTCGAAACAGGCCAACACTCAGGAGGGGGATGTGCCTGACCTGACTACAGACTGTAAGTGCTGCTATACTGCATTTGGAGTAATGTTGGTTTAACAGGGTGTGTGTGGATATTGCTGTCCTAAATGTTTTAATACCTGTCATGTCAGTGCTATGTTTATGAGGAAACCCCCATCTGTAGGGTCATCTGCAGACTGGGCAGTGTGTGGTGCCTTTTATTTCATGTGTAAACCACAGAGCACCTGTCTGTGAACTGCAGAAGGTAGTGTGAGGATTGCAGTCTGTAGATGGTGACAGCCGTGAGAGTTACTCACTTCATATCCCTCAGAGGACATATGTTGCAACAAACCCTGTTACAACAGTAAATGTATGAGGTTATCACAGCAACATGTCAATATTGGCCATGTGTTTGTGCCTCCAGCCACAACTCTGTCAACCTTTGTACATATGTCATGCAGTTAGAGGTGCATATGTGCTGTACACCATATTTAGTGACATATAAACGAAACAAAAGCACTGTTTTGAGGAGAAGCAAAGCACCGGACAGCTGTAGGTACAAATCCAAGTAATTTATTGAAAAACCACACACAAAACGTAAAACGCTACACAACACCACGCATTTTTCGTCTATTAAATCAGACTTCATCAGACAAAAGACATATTAAAACCACATGTATATATAATGACAAGAATATTTGAGCAATCCAATGAGAATAAATATCATGAATATTTAATCCAAAAAGTGTAATAGTCCATAATGCTTATATACTTAAATAACTATTTCAAACACTGGATTCAGATATGATGAACTAAAATATCTGCACAAGTAGTTAATGAATGAAATCAAATATATTATATTATATTTCATATAAAATGTCATGTGTAGAATGTCATGTATTGTATAAAATGTTGAGCAGATGTAATCAAACTTGTAAGAAATTGAATATTCAACACCACAATATAAACCAATGCAACACTCCCATCAAGCGGCCAAATGTGGAAATGACATAAGTTGACACTAAATCTAACTATAATAAAACAACTTAAATATACATACTAGATGTGACCTCCCACACACACCATGTCTGTGAAGACCATCCTTATTACAGTAGCAATAGTCTACAAATATACCTGCAATACATACCTGACATCTCCTTGCACTACAAAGTTGAGACTATAAGGGCTGCAGTAGGGCTCCACTCCATGTTCGGGACATATGGTGAACATATATGTATATATAATTATCCAGATATCTATATGGATATATACACATATACATATCGACATACATAGATGGATATGTATATGTACATAGATATACATATAAACACTCAGATATATACATATAGAGAGTAATATATGTCTACACATATACAGATAGAGATACATATGCACATATATGTATGGATATCTACATATATATTGACAGTAGTAGGTATATCAGAATAGATATGTATGCACATATAGTTATAGATATCTACATATATACCAACATAACTAGGCATATCTGTACACATAGGATGTGCATACATATATAGTTATATATACATATATCCATATATACATATATGTGTATGTATATATATATATATATATATATATATATATATATATATATATGTGTGTGTGTGCATACGAAGAGATGTACACATGGCCATATATATGTTGCACTATACAGATGTGTATACAGACATATGTATGGGTATACATGTGTATGTACATGTAGACATATATAGACCTATTATATGTATATAACCATATTTCTGTAATGTGTAAACCTCACGGTTGTGTATACCCTCCCCGATGTATCTAACCGTATGTATCTGCTATGTGTACATTATGTTAAAACAACATATGTGATGCAACAGTAATATTAATAACTACACAATTTAGGACGTAAAAGCAATTGTTCAATACTACTCAGTATGTGTATAGACAGTTATATTTTACAATAGCTGTCTTCACAGTGGTCGTGGCATAGTTGTTAACTGTTGTGACTTTAGTGTACAGGGTCCTGGGTTCAAGACCTGCAAGGGCTGTTCATTTTGTTGCTGGGCAGAACAAGGCTGTCAGATACAGAGTGGTTAAGGCAGTTTTGAGCAGCTTTAAGCAGGTTTGCATGGGTTTGTGCGAAGCTAAGCGGTGCTAAGCTATGGGTAAACGTACAACTGCTTACACAGTGTAGGCTTTGCTTACCAGTGCGCAAATCAGCTCAGCTGTTATATTGCAGCAATGTTGATACTTGCTAAGCATGGCTTAACCCTGGTAACCAGGTCACACCACCCAGTCTGATAACACAGCAGGGAAATGACATCTGTAATATGTGTATGTAATGCCATGTACAATACATGCGCCTATGTGCTGTCATTACAGTAGCAAGGGGTGTGAGTGTCATGTGTGGGACACAGACATATATGAGGCCTGTACAGCACTGTTATCTGTGTGAATTTGTTACATACAGGGGTATTAGGCTAGGGTACGTGCTATCACACTGGCATGTAGTGTATCATGGCAATATTACTGCTGACAGTGCTTACCCAGGCAAGAGCAGAGTTCTAAATGTAGTACTGACAACAGGCACACCTGCAGGCATAGCTGGACACTGAGGCCTTCCTGTTGCATCTCTGGCATGTGAGCTGTGTCGCAGTATATACCCCTTACTGGGTAATGATCCAACATGTGGAATGTAACTATACACTACCGTCTGTACAGCACATGTTAGTGAGGGCTTCTGACATGTAGTTATGGCATACATATTGTTGTCAAACGTCTATCTGTCAACACAATCATCCTACTGCATAGCTACTTGCCAAGCTGATGACTGTCAGTCCCTGTACAGATGTGCAGATATCAGGTAACCAGCTGGGATATGTACAGGCAACCTAAGCTTGATTGACACTGACATGTCTGCCCAGCTGTGTAAGAACTGGCACATATAGGAGATGTCACCCTGTATGCACCACATGCCATGGGTACCTCCACTACACTACCACAGTCAACAGAACATGCTTGGGTACAGGTCTCCATCACAGACACTAACCATGTGTTGTAATGCTTGTTGCATACACGTAAACTTGATCAACTCAGTAGCCATGTGCAGGAGGCACCTGGTGGATTGACTGATGCATGCCATTCTCACCCCGAGGGTCACCATAGTAGTGTCTGTCGATAGATTGCCTGCTGCCACCTGGCAGGTGGCAGGATACCATTGTACACACAACCCCTACACAACCCATCTCTCCTTGGACAATAGCTAGGTACACAGCTATGACCACCTGCAGTGATGCACCCTTGTAATGACACATGTGTACATGTGCATGACTGAGTATAGCAGTGTCTGTGTGTTAGCACACCTGCACTTGGGGATTCCATAAAGGCCTTCACAACCACCGCAACATCCATTGCCATAGTCACTTGTGGCTGCTGCTGTATGGGACATTACATGTACCCTGTTAAACTCCTCCCCATACCAGCTACATGGGCCTTGCATTAGCAGCACAACAGTGTTTTACAAATGGGTTGATAGGCATGGGATACCCATTGTGTTCTGGCATGTGTGTGTGGTTGTGCATGTCCGTATATCTGTAGGGTAAAGCACTCCGAGGCCACATACTCCTATTACAATACCCATTGTCACACAGTTGTACAGATAGTGTTGTTGCTGCCCATAGGTGAGGCATAACAATGCAACACCCTACTACGCATGTGGCATGTGCATTAGATGCATATCCCTGTAGTACCACTGTTGGGGTTTACTATGGGATGTATTGCAGTTGCGGCCAATGTGTGATGGTGGGTATGGCAGAGAGTCATCACGGGTGTCAGGGAATACAATATCCACTGGGGGATGTGGGTGCCATGTACACAGTCATTACACCAAGGTACACCCAGTATATGTCCCATGTACAACGTTATGGTTACCACTGTCAGGATCAGCCATACAAGTAACTGATACCACAATCCAGGCCAGTTATGCGTGTGCTTTGTGCAGCCTACCTGTAACACACTGGAGACATGGTCAAGTTAGTTAGCAGCGATAGGCCATGGTATCTCAGATGTGTGTCTGCCTGTTATGTGTCTGTTAATGTGTATATGAAGGTATGTCAAACTACATATTGTCCATATACACCCATTATATCCCTCATTAGCATACTGTACATGTCTGGGGATGTTCTGCATGTTACATGTAACCTGAGACATATCTCACCCTAAACACTGTGTGGTATGTGCAATGTAAGCCACACACTTCAGTATCACTACAGAGCTAGGTAAGGGTCTAGTCCCAGTGTTGCCAAGTAACAGTGTGCATGTATGTGGATGGGTCTACATCAGGTTGCAGGGTATACACACCTCAGCGGGTCACCTGTCAATGTGGCACAGGCAATAACTGATTTAGTAACCTGTGGCATGTGTTCAACTGTACCCCAGATATGTCACAGGTATGGTGTCACCACAGTGCCATACCCCATTGTGGAACATGACTGCAGACCATCCTCATGCTGACACAGGTACACCTACAATACAAATGGATAACATTATGGAGACCACAACCAATCAGTGTTAATAACAGCTATAATGCATTATTGCTGGATGGCTATACTACCAGCCATATATGCATTACATTTTACTCCTTGCAACATGTTACACTGCAGTACTGTGGTTCACTGTAGCACAGTCACAATATGCATCAGAACCATATTAGCCTGTCCCTGAATTGATGGTATGGATGACAGGGATGTGGCACAGGTATCATCATATGCACAGGGCATCCTTGTACTGACACATGTACACCTACAACACAAATGGATAACGTTATAGAGACCATAACTAACTAGTGTTACTAACAGCTATAAGGCATCATTGCTGGATGGCTACACTACCTGCCATATATGCATTACACTTTACTCCTTACAACATGTTACACTGCAGTACTGTGGTACACTGTAGTACAGTCACCATGTGCATCAGAACCATATTAGCCTGTCCCTGCATTGATGGTATGGATGACAGGGATGTGGCACAGATATCATTATATGCACAGAGTGTGATGTTGGTTTGCCAGAGGCTGAGGGTGGGCCATACTTTTGACACCATGTGTGTGGGTGAGGGATGTACTGCAGTTAGCTGGGTGTGGTGCTGTGATGTGTGTAGGTATGGGGTTGCCCTATGTGTGGTTGTATAGTGTGTGGGTATGCATGCACACAGTTCTGCCATGTGGCTGCCCTACACAAGTGTTTATGGACAGCTACAGATCATACCTGGCGGGGTGTGCAGTTCACTGCCTCTGGCTATGGACATATGAACTGTGCCTGCCAGGGGTTCCATGGGCATGTCTAGGTACAGGCCTCAATGTGCTACTCTCACCTGCTGATGACAAATGTCCGCTGGTACCAGACCCCTCTTGGGACTGGCCAGGACCACGTGCACATGGCCTGCTGTGGTGTGGTGTGGACAGCACCCCCACACACACTGCCAGGGCTGGTACTGCCGCTACGGGAGTTCCTTGGTGTCCTAGCATGTCCACGTTGACTGTCAGCTGCTGGTGTTGCTGGCCTATGTCCACACAGCTGTCATCACACTCCCACCACACGTTCAAGCAAGGACAGACCATGGTCAATGAGGGCCATCATCTCACCTGACCATCTATCCATGAACTCAGTTAACACATGGATGGCACCAGCCAGTTCATGGGTGTTGTTACTTGCAGATGTGAGAACAGCCCTCTGCAGCCTCAGGCCCTGACTGGTGTAACATTCTATATGTGCCTGCACCTCCATGACAGCCTGAAACATGTGCCTGCTGGTACCAGCTATGTTGCCTGTGCCAGGGGTGTGACCAGACACATTAGGCATGGTTACCACACTTCCCTGTGCACAGCCACCAAACGCCAGCTGTCCCTCCGCTATGGCTACAGGTGATGGGGTATGTATAGGCACTGAAACTGTATGTGGGGGTGGGGTGGTTAAAAGGAGGATGTCAAATGATGGTGATGTTTCGGTCCCTGACAACCCCACCTGTGCCTCAATAGTACTATCATCATCTTCGGTGTCAATATGAACAACAACATCAGATTGCATGCAGGAGGGACACTCTCCCACCTCGCCAGCTGTGGGGGAAAACAATAAACACACTATAAAATCTGTACAGCATTGCCTAATAGTATACACACAAACACACACACACACACACACACACACACACACACACACCACCATAATACCTACCTGTCCGTGACTTTACAGACAGTCCCACATATATTTCCATGGGTTTCCCCTCCTGCATCACACTTGGTAACACATACACAGTGATACCACTCATTAACATATCAGTCCTCTAAATGCCTAGACAAGTGAGCACAACACAGGACCTGTTACTACATTACCTGCCTGACCTGTGTGTGGTGGTGGTAGATGTCCCCACTGATGTCATTCAATGTTCACCCTGCGTATGTCCGGACATCCTGAGCATGGCCACTATATGTGTGGGCTACTACGTTCAGTCCATAATATCAAGCACTGGTGTGTCATGTTTATATGTATTGCTCAGTACATGCCAGATATGCTGCTCAATTAGCCTATCATGTGACAACTGTAATTTATGGATACACTCCCTTTTGTTGACTAGTACTTCCCCAATGCATCTGTAGTACTGCATACATGGGTTGTAGGTCAACTCTCTGCTGAATGTGATATTAAGGGTACACCTGGTGTCTACCTTCCCTCTCAATGCCTGTTCCATGCTGCAGACCTTATTATACTATCAGCTGTCCTGTGATTACATACATGACAAGTATTCCTGGTGTGTAATGTGGCAGTCCATGTACATGTACTGCATAGTCCCAAAGGGAGGTACTGCTGTATGAACACCCCACAATCACACATGTGCATACATGGCCACCCATGCAAGCACACACACATCCTACATGCATCAACCTCCCTCCACTTCACCAGAGTGACCCTACAGACAAAGTAACTAACCACCAGGACACACATACACACACATACAGGTGAGGTTTCACAATGATAGTACACACAGTCCTCCTATTACCCATCTGTCAACATGCAGAACATATGATACACAACAGCATGCAGTGCAGCTATAGTCAATCCATGCTAGTAACAGTATACATGTGTGTGATGCATGTGCTGTGTCGCTATGTGATGCCTCTTCCCCTGGATACCACTGCACACATGTGCACAGTAATGCTGTGCACCTGCTATGCACCCTGCCATGTACTGTGCACCACACCTGACAGGTATACAACCCATTGCAGAATGTGTAGTACTGTGTCAGTTATGTCAGCTTTAATGCTCACAGCCCCTATGTTTTTCAGCAACACATACCTGGGATGATATGTGGACAGATGTCATTTGTGAATGCCTGATGTCTGATTTACAGGTCTCAACAGCAGCGGACCATGTATGACCTATCCAATACTTTTACGCTAAAAACCATCAGAGCATACCATGGCTATGAGGGTGTACACACACTTCTTGATATGACGCACCCATCCGTGATCTGCATTGGGACCACATCACTACATATCTTAACAGTACATGAGACCGATATGTGGCATATTTCACATGCAGTGCCTACTCAATGTGTTAGGTGTGCGGATGCTGACCGCGATGCATACACTCTATGTGGGCATATGTGTGCTATGACGGTTTGTCACACCTCTTGTTGTGTGTACTACAGCAGTCACTACTCCTGGCGGGGTATACCAGAATGGGACATCTGCAATGGCCAGTGTATGTTCAGTCTGCCCTACACATGTCCCCCTTATCTGCATGATTGCAAGGTCTACTCATGTGCATACCCCTTGGTGTTCACACACTGCCCTCACTATTGCTGTGGGGGTAAGGTTACGTCTGCCACAGGTCCTGAACTTGACTATGTGCAGATTCAGCCATTTTTAGCATCCTTAGGATCCCTGCTGCAGTGTGCTGGTGCGTTATACTGACACCCCCCCTCTCCTTCAGTCTTTTTGCAGAAGCATGACAAGTAAGCCATACACGTGTGTGACTTTGCAGTGTCCCATACACTGAACACCACAAGTTACAGCCTAGTACCAGCTGATAATGTGGACTACTGTAATGCCTTATGTCATAGTGTATCTCTGCAGCAGTTGCCATTCTCCTACAGGTATATACACTGGTGTTGCACTGCATATGGGTGTTGTTCCAAACATGTCCCTACTGTAGGCCATGTTTCCTACAATTATCTTACTCCCTGTGGACACATTTTGCAATGACAGGATGTTAGTTATCATGCAGGTGTCTGACATATCCTTCCAATACCCCATCATGGTTACCCCTGTGATGCCGTGCATTTCACAGCAACAATACATGCACATGTATAGCATGCATTCTGGGTAGGTGTGTTGCATGTGTGCATGAAATATACCATTGCCATTACATGCCTGTTGTGTTGGCAAGAATCTACATAAACCATACTCACCAGCTGCAGGCTGCTGCCTTGGTAGTATCCCGGGGAGACCTACATAAGACAGTGAGAGATGCAATGTCAGTGGCCACACCTGTGGCAGTGCTACAGGGTGGGTCCAGTATTACAATACATCAATGGTACATTTTCACAATACTACCACATATGTACATCTGTTTATCACTACTATGCAGCAACACAATGTATCTATGACATGCCAGATATGCATGATCTATCTGTATCAATGCAGATGTATACACAACAGTGGTCTACTGATGTGCCCTGTAGCCTTACCTGCACACTCCTTGGCCGGTGTGTCACTGGCACCCACCTCCACAAAGGTGTCTGGTGGTTGGTGGCTGGCCAGACAGGCAGGTGCCACGAGGCTGGCCAGGAGCTCCTACACATATGTCAGGGGGGATGGATAGCATGCCCCCCCTGAGGCAAGTTGATCCCCCTGGACTGCAGCAGCACGATGAGGGGAATTATGAAGCAGGTCAGAACAATGATGCCGGACCTGCTCATAACTGCGGTTGTGCAGTCCGACATCATTGACTCTGTGGACTAGGTCGTTCCACAGGGCTGTCTACTCCTGCTGCTCATGGGCAGCCCAGCCAAACAGGACAGGGTAGTGCTGGATTAAATAGGTGAGCAGTACTTCATTTGTGGCAGCTGAATAAGATGGTAGCCATGCATGTGACATCTTGGCTGAAAGACATAAAGATGGAAACAGGTCTGAGCAACTCATACAGCAAAGTTACCGCAGTTCAAAATACACATCTCTGTCACCCCCCACCATATCAGAGACAACAAACTGTACACACAACTCATTAGGTATGGCTACAGCTTACCTACCAGTGGGACAGATATTGTATTGTGCCACACTTTGTGCTATGTGTTTGTAGCCATGTTCATTGTGTAGACATTATCATTGCTGGCCTGTTACAGACTATTCACCTGCATGCCATTGTCAGTGCCACTATGGTTCCATATATTCCTGTTGTTTGGCTGCTTTGTGATTGCTGCACATCTGACATTCTGTGTTATTGGGGATATCTATGCATGCTGTTGGACATGTTCCGGGATTGTGTAGACTATTAATACCAACATATGTTCTCTAACAGTGACACAATAGCATGTATATGTACTATTGCCCAGCAGAACCACTTCTCCAAACTCATCTGCCCATGTTACCCAGCCACATCACATGTGTTTCTCACCCTGGGGCCTCCTCATGTACTGGTCCAGCAATACCATCAGGTGGAACCAACCCAGGGAATGTCCCCCCCCCCGGGGGCACACACAGACATGTTCCTGTCCCCTGAGGTCAGGTCCAGGTTCTGTTCCATAACGGGCTACACAGACACATGTGGGATGTGTTATATCACTCTAAGTCACCCAGTACACATTCACAAGGTTGACATGCTCCTCCTGCTCAGCCTCCAGGCCAGGCACCTTCAGGACATGGACTTCTGTTGTGAGTAGCAGTGGGTGGGAGGCTTGTTCCCATTGTGTCCAAATTGGGGCCCATGGGGTGTCCATATCACAGATCACACACACCATCCAGGGTGTTTACCCACCACATATGTCACATACCACTCCTGTAGAATGTCCTCTATATCTACCAACCCTGACCACCTCCACAACTATGCCTGCCATACATCCCCATATTCCCATTCCATACTTCACAGACAAAGGCAATGTAGTCCCAACAAGGGGTTTACATGTGACATACCAGTCCATGTTGCACACACTGCCAGCTGTAGATATCTGTGTGTATTGCTATGTGAGCTGTATCCTCACACATAGCATGCAGCACTGTGGTAGTAATATAGGGGACATGTATTTACATACATATATGTTTGTGTGTGTGTTTCTATAGACGTGCATATAGATATATATCTATATATGTGTAGATATATGTGATGTATATATGTGCTCATATATATGTCTACACATGGGTATCTGTATATTTGTGAACATATATATATATATATATATATATATATATATATAGAGAGAGAGAGAGAGAGAGAGTTTTATATATTATATATGTGTACATATGTACACATATGCATATCTATATGTGGGGTATATTAAGACATCAGGTCTACAATCTCACACCTTCCTGCATAGCTGCACTGTTCTGCCTTGCTACAACACAGAGAGGTGCCACATATGGATACAGCCTGACATTTGGTGGGTATATGTAGGACCGGATTGCAGGTAACCCTATTACACACCTATGGCATTCCTGCATGCTACATCATAATGGTATTACTTCCACCACCAGCTATTGGCCATGTAATATACATACTTCCCATTACACAACACACATTATGATGGCTTACATCTTGTCAGTCAGTGCTGATCTGCGCAGTTGACGGCTATGGCCCACTACCCACAGGGACAGATACTATTGTCCATAGCAGTTGTTCAGTTGAACATCATTGCAACATCACCTGATGGCACATATAAATTATTCCACATTATCTATCCCATTATTATGGACCAAGCACTACATTCAATTACATGCATATATTGTTCACATACCTGTTGTGGGAATTATGTCTGTTCTGGATAGTTTGCTGGATGTAATTATTTTCTTTTTTTGCTTTGGCTTTGCCTTTGCTTTCTTTCTCTCTCTCTGTCTCTCTTTATATATATATATATATATATATATATATATATATATATATATATATATATAGCAGTCTCTCTCCAGTAAATGGATTGAGCTGCTTTGAATAGATTGCAGTATGGATTTTATAGGTGATGCACATGATCTGGTGATGGCCTCTGCACCAATCAGTGTCCTCCACTTGTTACCTGCATGCAGCATGCTGTGTAGTACTTCCAGTTACCACTGTCATTGCAACCACCTATTATAAATCCCTACATCATGTGGGCGTGGTCCTTTTACCTTTCCTGTATGATGGACATCCTTCCTGTGTGTGGGCATCAGTGTTACAGACAGCAGGTAGCAATGCCTCTTACAGCAGAACCTACACACTGAGGCCAGCTACATATTTGCAGGAGGTTCCATAACTACAGAAAGATCATGAGTAGAATTGTTGTATGCATTGTATAGCACTAGAGTTACAGGGTTTGTGTGTACATTCTAGTTTAACTTGGAATGCAATCTCTCTGCATAGTATTCAACTGTGGGCCTATCCTCTTGATGGCCAGAGGTGTGGCTATTATGTTTTGTCTGTCCACCACACAGGTCTTGTGTCAGATATATCACTGGCAGTGTGTGTGTTGAGTGCTACCAGTACATAACTACATCCATTTCTGTTTCTATCTTCATATTCCTGTCTAAGGGTATGTTGCAGACTATCCTGCAACACCAGTGACTTGCTTAGTGTATGACAACAGTTTTACACATATGGGCCTGTGTTCCAGCCTCTGTCCTCCACATACATACCAGGCTTTGCACATATGATATGCCATCAGGGGTTGTTCTGCAGTGGGCTGTGAGTATGTCATGCTGCCATTCATGCCATCAGTCTACTGCTGTTGTGTCCCCCACATGAACTGTGGGGTTGGGGGCATATATGTGTGGGCTTCACCTACAAAATACATGTGTGCCCTTATGCACTCCAGAGGCCAGTGTATGTAACAGTGGTAAATGGCCCTGTATTATTGAGTCTAGGGGGGGGATGCACCATAACTAACCTAGGCTGTTACAACATGTGGGGGTATCAGGGGTAAGCTGCCTAAAGGTATCTGGATGTATATTACCATACAATCCACCTTGGGGTAAATGCAGGCCTACTGCCTCCTTCCATACATACTGTTCTGTTTGTCAGTGTGATTGTGATGGTGTCAGTTATGCCTTGTTATGTAACAGTTACATCCCATTGTGTCAACAGATTTCTTTACCACCTAGGGATTGTGTACAGAGTGCAGATAGAGGCTGCTGACCTATGCATTACTTACTGTTGGTCATTTGGTATCCTGTGGCCTAGTCTGTCTTTACTATTGTACTACCTGAAGGCCTCAGCCTGAAGAGCAACATATGCAAATCTTTCCAGACTACTGTATTAGTATAACTGTTTCACAGTTGCATTACTCTGTTTCTATGGATGTCAGTGTCTAAACAGCTATATGACATGGCATATACAACTCTAATAGTAAACAAGTAAAGCTTTACCATGTATGCAAACCTGTGTGTGGTGTAATATCCTTTGACCTCTCTGTGGGTATATATTGCAGGCAATGATTGTCATTTGTATGGGTGGCTCATACAGTGTCCAGTTGGTAAGGTGGTTACTGTAGGCATAGTGGCTGTTCCATATTGTGTGCACCTTCTACATATGTATCTTCCTATACATATCTCTGCATGTGTATGTGTAGTTACATATATATCTATATGTATGTGTGTGTGTGTATATATATATATATATATATATATATATATATATATATATATATATATATATATATATATCTGTATCTGCATATATGTGTCTGTGTATATGTATCCTAGGGATGTTGATTGCTTCCACATTGTACATTCCCTATGGGAGCCAGACTGTACAGCATGATATGTTACTGATACCAGCCTGACATAATACAGGTGGGATGAAGTACTGTTAAGATCTTGTTCCCATGTTGTGTCAAGTCCTGGTTATGGTATCTGCAGCAGTTGGTAGTATATTGCAGGCCAGAAGTGTTTGGCTGTGGGGGGGTGGGTACCTATTCATACAAGATGTATGTTATTTGGGGCCTCTCAACCCCATTAACGGTGCATGTGGACATATATGGTTTTGTTATGTTCCCATTTTTATCTACAGATGTATGTCCATATATACCTATATATATATATATATATATATATATATATATATATATATATATATATATATATATATATATATATATATATATATATATATATATATATATATATATATATATATGTATATATTTCTATATATCTATATCTACATATATAGATATTTTATATGTATTTAGATATTAATATATATGCACACACACACATACATCTACATGTTGAAATACATTCCCTGTACTGTTGAATGCCTGGGCTGGATGATATGTTTGTGAAAACATCAGGGCTGTGTATATCTGACATGGCTTAGTGGTAAATCACTTTGGCTATGTTGTGCAGGGTCCTGGGTTTGAGCCTTGCAGAGGCTGTTTATTTTGTCGCTGAGCAGAACAAGAGCCATTGGATACAGAGTGATTAAGGCACTTTTGAGCAGTTGTAAGCAGGTCTGCGCAGGTTTGTGCAGAGGTAAGCACTACTAACTTCCGGTTACAGTTTCTTATACTCAGTTAACTTTTCAATTACTTAATGAGAGTAGGCATTGCTTAACCCCGTGCAAACAGGCTTAAACCCACTTACTGCTGCTTAAAAGTGCTTACTCCCGCTTACCCCCACGCTAATTTTTTTAAAAGAAAAGAAAAAAAGGCTTGATATGAAAGTGGTGAAAAAGGGACACAAAGAGGGAAAGACAGTAGGGAAAATAGCTAGGGATGTCCAGGAAGGGTGTAGGGAAGGTCCATAGCTGCCCATTTTCTTCTACAGCAACAGCTGTGCATATACATTGACTTTGGAGGTAGATTTGGACACTCAAACCCCTGAGAGAGGGGTGAGGACAACAATAATATGTTGTGATGCCAATTAGACCAGATTACGTGTGTCCAGTGGACACATGTGTGAGATGGACAGCTATATATGGGGCAATATTTTTTTGGGGGGAACAGATTTCCCTTTTTTTTCAGGTGAGAGTGGGATGTTGGGGAGGGATAGTAGGTATATTTGGGGAGGTAGGTTGGGTAGGTTAACAGACAAGACAAACAAGACACATATAGGGGCGTTATATGACACATGTGGGGGTAGACACCTTGATGGGGAGGGGTGTTTGGACATCGGAAGCCCATGAGCCCCCTAGTGGAAACAGTGGGACTGAGATTCCCACCCATGGGCAGTCACCACTGCAACTTCACAGCCCTGAAGGTGGCTATGCTGGGGGCTGAGTCGCAGAGCCAGGCCGACCCTCTAGTTGAGACACATGGCCCTTGAGCTGGAATAGCAGATCTCTGACCTCCCTGCGGAGCTCGCTATGCACCATGACCCAGACCTGGTGACGGGTGACAGGTTCCTGTCCAAGCCCACTCCCAGGGGGGACGAGCCCAACCCGTGAGGCTGTTCCACCCAAAGGTGGTGCAGAACCAACGGACGAGGATGTCCTGGGTTGAGCCCCAGATGTGCTGGTGCCCAGTGCTACAGCCAGCTGAGATGGGACAGGTGTGTTCACTGGGACCGGCCTTCCCTAACGTGCTATAGTGTTTAAATGTTATCATCATATGTGGGTTAGTAATAGTCAAAACATTCCAGGGTTAGGTATAACAGCATGTGTAGATATTCCCATTAACGCACACACCAGATACGGAACAGTTGCATAGCAAACGGAACACATGCATATATGGGACCACAGTGGTAATAACAACAGCATGCAGGTACATTGATGGCACCATGCCACCAATGTTGGAATATATCAATATAGCACATGCATGGAAACAGATTTAAATATTTATCAACCAATAGGACATAATCGGAACAGTGAAGTCATTACATACCAGTTGAGGTGGGTATGTAGTTTATTGTAGATATGGTGGCGGGAGAGAGAAAGATGTCATTTAACAACTAGTATATTCCTGCAGTCCACATTACTTTCCTAGTCAGTGCTGTTATCTGTACCTTACAAGTATTACTACAGTACCCTATAGCCTTAGTTTGGACAGTGATATGGCTGTCGTCATCATTATACATGAATTGATTTTACCTGCAGTATACACCTCTTACCTGGTATACCTGTGGAGGAAATGTTTGTTAACACTAACTAACTGTTTCAACACATACTCACAAATTCCAGGCTGGTGTTGTGCACATAGCTGTCCATCTCTTTCTTCACAGACTCTGGCCATGTCTTGACCACATGCAGGTGAGTTGAGACATATCTAGACTATTGCCCTCTTCAACCTTTAGTGACTTACCACACTCTTATACAGGCTTTCCTACACAGTTATATTATGTAGCACATTGTGGGTGAAAGTGATCAGTGATACCTTATTTTTCAGAGCAACTGCAACAGTCACAATGCCATACAATACCAGAGTAAACAGTACCAGTACAGTGTATCAAGCTGTTTTTTTTATCAGCACAGTGTTTGTATCCATCTTACATGTGGGAGCAATGTTTGTTAGCACTACCTGAAAGTTGCCACACAGAGTACCAGATTACACATTAGTATTATGCACATACATCTCACTCTGTTACTGTACACACTCTTGTCACAGCTTGACAACATGGGGGTGTAGATAGGACATACTTGGCTTATCACTCTCATAACAGTTTCGGGAGTTACTAGAGTGACAGGATTGTTCTCATAGATGTGTGACAATCAGTTGTATTCCCTGTTTGCTGCTTAGACATCTGGGATCATTCCACAGACTTCCCAGGGGGACAGGGTGACAGGCAGCAGACATGGGCCCATATACTGGACATTCTGGTCTTACCTGTACAGTTGTGCAGGATGACTCTGTATGCAGCCTACTTCCACGATTCAGACCATGGCTGTGTCTGCTGCATCTTAAACACTGTCCATCAGAGTTGTGCGTGCTATATAGATATTGCTGTATATCTCCTATCTGCTTTCTGTCTTATAATTCTCCTGTGGTTTTGCATTCTGACCTTGTATTAAAACACTTTTATACAGGATTTCCTAGACAGTTATGTTTTGTAGGACAGTGTGTGTGACAGTGATGAGTAATACCTTATTATTCGGAGCAATTGCATCAGTCAAATGCCATACAATGCCAAAGTAAACAGTACCAGTACAGGGTATTATTCTTGTATTTCTGGGCACAGTGTTGGTGTCTGACAGACCTGTGGGAGAAATGTTTGTTAGCACTACTTGAATGTTGCCACACACAATATCAGATTCCACGTTACTATTATGCACATGCATCTCACTCTGTTACTGTACACACTCTGGCCACAGCTTGACAACATGGAGGTGTAAATGGGATATACGTGGCTTCTTACTCTCATAAGGTTTTGGGGAGTTGCTAGTGTGCCAGCTTTGTTCTGATAGATGTGTGTCAATCAGTTGTATTTCCTATTTGCTGCCTATACGTCTGGGATCATCCCACTGATTTCCCAGGGGGGCAGATTGACAGGCAGCAGATATGGTGCACTTTACTGGACATTTTGGACATATCTGCACAGTTCTGGGCTATGATTCTGTATGCAGACTACTACCACTGCCAGGATTCGAACCATGGCTGTGTGTGCTAAAAATACAGCAGTTCACTTCTCAGTTGCATGTGCTATTCGGATTTTGTTGTCTGCCTTTTCACTGTTTTCTGTCTATGTGTCTCTCAGTTATGCTAATTGGCCTCTGGAGACTACACCAGTCATATACAGGCATTCCTACACATTCTATTTATGGTGCACAGTGTGGGTAACAGTGCTTAATACAACAGTACTATTACGTAATTGCAAATCTACATTACCATATGATACCAGAGTATACATATGCAGTCCAACAGTTAGATTTTTATTGTCAGGCTATTATGCTTTTATTTACATACAAATTATATGAGACTCTTCCTGCCATATTCTTCAGTGTATGTTATCTCATTAACCCCGAGTACCTTCTCAGGGCGCCTTATTGTTTACACCCGCGTGCTCTCTGAGGTGCTTAAAAATGTATGTTGTTTTACCCGAGTGCCTTCCACAAGCACAGGTAAATTCTGAGTATGTTTTTAGCTCCACTCATAAAAATTAAGTTGAAAAAGTACCTTAACTTTGTCAGGTACCTTGTCAACTTTGTTTTTACTGTGTGGTAACATCATGTTCGTATTTAACATTTTCGAGAAAATCGGCTTACCATGCACTGTGCATCGGATTGTGATCACGGCAAGCCGATTCTATATATTTTCCAGGAAGCAAGTGGTGGTAGCCAATTGGATTATTGCAATCCAAGCTGCACTTGCCTAACAATTCCACCCCCAGACCTAACTTTCCTTGTTCTGTGACAATAAATAGATGGTCCTCCAGTACCAATTCCCTTTCTTTTACTCTGATCTGCTATAGTGCTACTGGAGCCATCTATCTATTGTAACAGAGCATTTTCTATGCACCGTTTTCTGAAGTCCAGTGGTAACTCATCAGCTCAGCAGCAAGAAACTCAGAAAAGCAAATGCCTTACAGCTGCAATCTAGATCTTCCTGTCCATAATAAGGTAAGTGTTCACTGCATTGAATTGTACTCCGGTTTGACGGCTTTCAATACCTTTGAGATTGGACTAAATGTGAAAGGAGAAATTCCATACTATTTCCTTCAAAATGCATGTCATTCAGTTTGTCTGGGGAGTATATGAGCCCGCTGTCTATGTAAGCCACTGAAAAACGTTACCTCACACCAGATTTCCTAGCAGTTCCTGTGTAATGTTTTGTTTATCCCTGAGCCCCTCCCCCCCAAAAAAAACACCAGATCTCATAAAAAGTCTGTTGTTAATACTGCAATTAAGGTTGCCTGCGTTGTTAGGAAATAGTAGTAAGACAATAATCAATGCCATTGATGCAATGCAGTGAGCAGTGCCATTTGCATGTCATTCAGTTCATTGTGTGTTGAGTATATGAGTCGCTGTCTATCTATGCCACTCAATAATGTTGTGTTCCCGGCATAGAAATGCACTCCTGTTTGTGTACTTTGCCTGCTTTGTTGCCTTACACATGATTCCTTAGCAGTTTCTGTGTAATGTTCCATTTATCCCTGAACCCCCCCAAAAATGCCAGATCTGATAAAAAGTTTAGCAATACTAGTGCAGTTTAGGTTACCTGCGTTGTTAGCTACGAAAGGCTTTATTTTAATATTTACATCCAGGGGGATAACTATAGGAAGTGCCAATTTCACTTTCATTTCTTTCTTTGTCAATAAAGTCCAATGAAGTATTTTCTTAATGTACACATAATCTAAAAAGACCTTCAGGGGGAAGTTGGTGATGCTCCTTATTCACCCATCTATTGCACTTCAACAATATGGAGGAGCTAGTGGTAGAGGTGCGGGGCTCCAATGGAGCATTTTACAAGGTACAGTAGCAGGGCATCTGCCGCTGGTTTCACATTATTTTAGGGATCACATAACTTGTTTTTGGTTTGTTTTCCATTTAGAAATGCTAGAGGTGAATTATTTTTCATGCATGGTTTTTACCATGGATTTTAGCTTGAAAAAATGATATGTATGTATGTGAGAAAGGTGCAGAGCTTCAGTCTTACAGTAAACTTGACTTGCACTAGGTGTGCAGGGTTTCCTGCGCTATTCAAATAACAAAGCGGGTGTGCGTTTGGGAAAGTTTGGGTTCTGTACTAAGGAATAGTGTTCATAATGCTAACATTAATAACAAATTAGTGTGATTTGTTAGCATGATGAGGATTAATTGTTTTGCATGTAAAGAATTCATAATAGGGTTAGCACTTCAAGATAATTGAGATGCAGATTAGATTTCTTGCTATTTCCAAGAAAGGTGTCTGTTCCGGAATGTCATCAGAGACAATGATGTGCTTATTTTTCTGTAAAAACATATATTTTAAAATAAAAAAGAAAAATGTAAATGCATCATGCTACTTGTCTCTATTAGTAGTTAAATATCTGTGTTATAACTGAAATGCAGTCTGTACTTTTAAAAGTGTGTGTTTATGATTGTTTTAGCTGAATGCGATTTGAGGGTCTGCTGAGCTGTTTCAAGTTTGATTTTTTTTTTTTGTTAGAAAATTCATTATCAAGTGTTTACACCTTTTTTTCTTTTACAAACACAGTGATTTTTATGATGGCAGTGTCATAGATTAAGTAAGATAATAACATTAAGATCAGTTCCATGTACCTTTACATTAGTGAATATTGGTGATGCTTACTTCAGATGGGCAGGCATAAGTTGTTTTTCAGCATGTTCTGATTTCACCACTTATTTATTTATTTTACTGGAACCATTGGCCATTCGACATAGGAGCAGTATACCCTAACCTAATGACACTCAACTCCTAATGCTAAAACTGTAACTTAAATTTTAAAATCCTAACATGAATTGTATGTCAGTGTTCAGACAGTGTAACTCCCAGTTACAATAATTTCATAGAGCAGCTTCTCATCTGGTGGGAGCAACCGTGGCTGTGAATATTTGTTATATGCATTAGGGAGTGTGCTTTGTTAATAAGTGTGGGACAGTAATTATGTAAAGTCATGATGTAGTCATGTGGCCAATAAATTAAGTTTTTTTTCTGTGGTATCTTTGGCATTAAAATCTAATCAGGTGGCATTGTATAATGTAGTTTGGAAATTTAGATGACTTTGTCTATATTCTGTGCGGACTATTTGGAATATATTTTATGTACAGAATGGAATAAGTAGTAGAGTGCCTGTTAAAGTAAAATGTAATGCAGGGTGTCTTATGATTGAATATGTTTCCATACTGAGTTTGAGTAAACCATTTGTAGTGGACTCTTTCAGGTCAGACTTGGGCCAGGAGGCAAAGAAGGTTATAATGCATAATTTTTTCAACACATGGAAATATAGTAAAGTATTGATTAGTAGAAGAAACAGTAAAATGTTCTGAGAAGATATAACTGGTTCAGACAGCATAGAGAGTGCATGTAGCACAAGCATTGTAGCTGTGATAAAGCAGGGTATTGGTAAGAGACAACAGGCTGATTTTATTTATTTATTTATTTATGTATTTATTTTTGGTTACAGCTGTATCCTTCTTATGCAAAAGGACACAAGCCACAGCATGAACAACCTGCAGGAGTTATTTTATTATACTGAATTTATGTATAGTGGTATAATGGTAGCAGCCTGAGGGCAGTCATTAAACAACAATTGTAGATTTTTGTTCTCCTAGAATAACAGTGGTTAACATAAAGTGTTATATTCAGTGATATAAAACCAGCAATGCAGATAACTGAGAATTGTTATTACAAAGTATAGAACAAGTAATGGGTAGCAGCTAGCACGGCTTGGAGCTTTTTTTGTGTGTGTGTTTGGAGAGACCAGGAGATATGTATCAAGAGATAGGTAGTGTCATATGTTCAACATCATATGTCTGGTTTTATTAGTGTTTAAGTGTAGTTTTGATTAAATACTTGAAGAAAAAACTGTTTGGCATGCACTTTTATTTGTTTAGGCTTTGCCATCCAGGTTAGACCTGAGCTGCGTCTATTTTTTAGAGAGGATCAAAAAAAGAAGTCTCCCAGAAGATAAAAACAATGAAATTTAACTGCAAGGATAACAAACAATGAAAAATACAATATTCAAAGAAACATTTAATAAACAGTAGCAGTCAGTGTCTCAGTAGGTGAATATAACTGTACTGTTTGTTTTTATTTACATTTGTCTATCAGTATTTTGAAAAGTTTGGTAAGTAAGAGGGAGAAGAAATGCATGGTTGGTATCTTTAGTTGTAAATGGCTTTTCTCCTTATGTAAGAAATATCTTTCAGAATTTGTGAGGAAGAGGAAAAACATACTCTGGAACAAATTACCTATCTATGTCAAACAAAGCTCCTCATTAGCACTCTTCAAGAAAAATCTTGATGATTGGATGAGAAATAGGAAATTCACCCCGGGGATCACTTATGTGGCTCTGCTCGACTGGGGCACAGGAAAATAATTTTCTTGGGTGGCGAAAGCCAGGGTACCTTTTTGGCTAGGCTTATATAGGCCCTAGGGCCAATAGCCTAGTATACTACCTATGAACCTATGAACAATAATCAATGCTGTTTCCTTCAAAATGCATGTCATTCAGTTTGTCTGGAGAGTATATGAGCCCGCTTGCTATCTAAGCCACTCAATAACGTAGTATCTTGGTATTAGGTTTGAACTGGGCTATTAGTCTGGCTGGAGTGCTTTCTGATTTTGGAGTGGAGGAAGTCAGTAAATATATTTGCTGTGTTTCCTAGTCTTAGCAAAACTAATGGGTTAATAGGGGAAGCTTTGACATTTCCAAGATTTGATTTTTGTATGGTGGTCCCGAAGGTCACTGGCTTAATTTATTTACTATTGTTTTGTTTTTCTAAAATGCTGCTGGCACTAGTTTTATGTAATTTTGTTTAGAAGAGTGGCACTGCTGCTTTTCTTAAAATCGTTTCCATGCCAAGTTTTAGATCTGCATTTCCTTACTGCTGCATTTATCTATATTATATTCAGGGGCGGCTCGTGGCATCGGACTGCCGGACTGCAGCCCCCTCAGCTAAATAGTAGTAATTGTTTATGTTTTATAAATAACGTAAAAAAAAAAATACCTTTTTTTTGTACTTTAAAATCAAATTTCGAGTCCGCGACTCGGAAGTACGCGCATTGCGCACTTTAACCGCCTCGGGCTGCGGTGGTTTTAAACAGCTTTTTTTTTTGTTGTTTTCATTGCAGCCCGGAGGAGCAATGAAGGCATCATTGTGATGCCCAGAAGTCTATGCGGTTCCAAACCGCATAGAATTGGAAGGGGCTTGGACTGCGACGTCCGCAGGCACGTCATGACGTGCTTGCTGGGCTAAATGCTGCTGATTGGTTGTCGCTCTCTTCCCGCACTTTATGTGCTGGGAAAAGAGCAAGAATCAAACAGTAAGTCAGTTGTGGGTTGATTTGATCGTGAGTTACTGAGTCAGTCACACACAGGAAGGATTTAACGTTAATTTAAATTTGCCATTGGATTTTTATATATATATATTTTTTGGGTGGCCTATATTTTGCTGAAGTGAAGAACAGAAGAAGAACTGAAGAAAGAAGTAGTAAAAGAAGAAGAAAGAAGAAAGAAGTTAGAAGAAGAAGAACAGAATGAAGGTGCAGAACAGAAGTATACCAAGTAAGTAGGAAGGGTAATCTAAGGGTAAGCTAAACGGCAGGGAAATATAGATACAATAATAAGAAAAACTGAAGAGATTACATGCTATAATGACCTTCCTTTGAAGAATACTTATGGCATTTTTCCTGTTTGAACTGCAAATTCTGTAAATTCACTAATGAGACCAATGAATACTGCAACAATTAACAGGTGAGATTACATTCCCAGAGTATACAGATTTATACCAGTAGGATATAATTATTAAGCCAGATGTCAGGCATGCCAAGGTTTTTGTGTAGGTAAGGCAATTTTATTCTTATTTGTGATTATGTATGCTGGCAGATGCTCCTTCTTCACCTAAGAGGCATATTTCATAAGAATGAAACAACAATTCTTTCAGTTTTAGATCGTAAATAAAAGTGAATACTCATTGCATGATTTCTTACATTCATATTGGTGGCTATGAATCTATAAGAACAGTAAATAAAAATGGGCAGCTGTTAAGTTCAACTGCAAATGTTTGGATAACAGTAGTTAAGGTCGGATTTGGAGTCCAAATGCCAAGTCTGGTTGTTTATGTTATGCTATATGAACTTTAATTTCTATGGAGCATGTGCATTTATCATACTCGGAATGGCATTGTATTTTGGTTGTTTTCCATGATTTGTGCCAGACCCTGATTTTTTGGACTGCCACATTGTAATCTTGTCTTTAAAAAACTTTTTATGTAATCCACATGCTTTGAGATGTTGTTGGTCTACATAACCTAACAGTTCTGTTCATAGGGCACTATATTTAATGCTTTAGTGTCAGCACATGGAATACACTGTTTGTGCTTAAAGTGCTGTTGAGCTTTCATAGTGATTTTAATTTTAAGAGGAGAAATATATGTGTACTCTAGCATGGTCTACAATGTCCTAATAACAATTGTGTTCTGCATTCTTAATTTGTATGGCTGCTGGCTTTCACTGGTGAAGTCTGTAGCTTGTTTAGGTTCGTTGTTTCTACATAACCTAACAGTTCTGTTCATAGGGCACTATATTTAATGCTTTAGTGTCAGCACATGGAATACACTGTTTGTGCTTAAAGTGCTGTTGAGCTTTCATAGTGATTTTAATCTTAGGAGGAGAAATATATTTGTACTCTAGTATGGTCTACAATGTCCTAATAACAATTGTGTTCTGCATTGTTAATTTGTATGGCTGCTGGCTTTCACTGGTGAAGTCTGTTGCTTGTTTTTCTACACTTCATTTTGTCTTGATTGGACTCTCATAATGACAGTTTGGCACCCAGGGCAGTATATTTAGTTTTTGTGGTTTGCTACTACAAGTGTGTGTGGTAGGGAATACCTCAGGCTTGAACCCTGTACCTTGTATGCAGGTGTTAAAGACCTGAATTCCCTACCCACCACCATTTATAAAAAAAAAAAATTGCAGATTTTTGCCTCATATTTGATCTGATCTGTTCTGCATAATATCTGTGGTTTGTAAATGTTGCAATGCTTGATATTTGATGGTGCAGTGGTAGCATTGTTGCTTCACAGCTGCAGGTTTGATTCTTGGCTGGGGTGCCTTCTTTGTGGGGTCTGTATCTTCTCCCTGTGTTTGTGTGGGTTTGCTTTTGTGTCCTCCCATGTTACAAAGACATGTCTGCATTATTTCTTCCTGGGCCTCTGCTGAAATTGTTTTTTTGTTCCAAGTCAGACTGTCCTGATTAACAAATGTTAAATAAAATTGACAGGCATTTGAATTTCAGACTTCAGGTTTCTGAATGTTTAACTCCTTGCATATTTGATGGTGCAGTGGTAGTATTGTTGCCTCACAGCTATAGGTTTTTTGGTTTGATTCTTGGCTGGGGTGCCTTCTGTGTGGAGTCTGCATCTCCTCCCTGTGTTTGTGTGGATTTGCTCTGGTGCCCTGTCATTTTACAAAGATGTGTCTGCAGTATTTCTCCCTGGGTCTCTGATGAAAATTGTTTTTGTTCTGTCAGCAGTAAAATTGACAGGCATTTGAATTTCAGACTTCATGTTCTTCAGAAAATACATAGTAACACAACCGTAACACAACCTTTTATTCTAGAAATTTTCTAAGTTTATAAGATGAATATTTGAAATTTGTCCCTATTTTTGGGACTGTATTCCCCCATTATTGGCTTCGTCCAGGTTTTTTGTGCTAAGGTTGACAGCTATGGCAAGAACTGAATTCACTGAATATGTTTGAGGGCTGTATTCCCTCATTACTGGGTTTGTCCAGGTGTTTTGTACTAAGAGGTTGACAGCTATGGTGAGAACTGAATTCACTAAATGATAGCCATTTAAGTTTCTGTCTTCCTCTCTTTTACAAAGCAGCTGATTTGGCGTAGTGGTATGTTGCTCTGACTGTTTTGCACAGGGACCTTGGCAGTAAAATGTATGGTGGTAATGCAGCATTTCTCTTTCACAAAGCAGCTGATTTGGCATAGTGGTATGTTGCTCTGATTGTTTTGCACAGGGATCTTGGCAGTAAAATGTATGGTGGTAACACAGCATTTTATTCTAGCAACTTTCCAAGATTATACAAGCAATGTTTAATGTGTCCCTGGTTTTTGGGCTTTTGACCCCCCCAAATACATTTTGGCTTTTTCCAGTTTTCTTGTGCTGCGAAGTTGAGATGCAGTTGAGTATTGAGTAGATTTTACAAGGAGCTGAGAGCTGCAGGGGAACAGAAGTTTAGTGTTGCTTAAGTGAAGTTGGCTTGCCTTGTTAATAGCACAACAGGTTGTGTACTTGCTTTTGATGCAGAAGGCTGTGGGTTCTACTCCCACAAGGGGTGGATGCTGCCGTACTGAGAATGTCCTCCTTGGTGAAGATATTAACTATGAGTCTGTTATCAGTTTGACATCCATTTCCTCTTGCAATATTACTAGCTTATCATTTTTTTAATGTAATATAGGCAATTTATTCCTGAGGGGCAACGGACGCTTTATTTTTCGATGAAACCATGAAATATAAAGGTGTTTGCTAGCAGCAACCTTTTCATTAGTTACATATTTCTTTAATGTGGAATTATTTAGATGACTTTTACTTCTTCAGAGATTGTGCATATTTACTGATAATGTACTGTAGAATTGTGCATATTTACTGATAATGGACTGTAGAATTGTGCATATTTACTGATAATGGTGGACTGTAGAATTGTGCAGATTTACTGATAATGGTGGACTGTATAATTGTGCAGATTTACTGATAATGGTGGACTGTGGAAGTCTGAGTAGACTTTTGTGATAAATGTTCTGAACTGGGCAGTTTTGCCATTATGGGTGCATGCGTTTTGTGTCATTGCTTACTGGAAAAATGTTCAAAACAAATTTAAAACGACCTCTAACAACTGTACTGTATTGTACAAGGAATATAATTTAGTACAATGAGGAAGGTGTATCAAAGAGCACATGTATGTTTCATATGTAAGGGGCCTATGATTTGAAAACAGCCCAAAATTAATCTGCCACTGGCAAAATGTATTTTCTCTGAATGTGGGTTTCAATGCTGTTTCAATGAATGTGAGTTTCAAGGGCAGAGAAATTTTAATGCTAAGTTTTCATTGTGAGACTACATTGCTTTGTTTAGCAGATGACTTAGTGTTTGTGCTGTAAAATACAAAACTTTCAAATGAAGTCCAACTCATCATATAAGTAAAGCAGTATGCACATTAGTGTTTATGGCAAATGGATTGAAATAGCCAAGTAATGGTTCATTGGAATGGCTGCAGAGGCTCCATTCAACCATGATTTTGTCAGGGGGGAAGGGCATTAAACTCAGACAGGCCCAGCTGAACTATACCTCCCAACTGTCCAGATTTTCAAAGAATGAACAGATTTTTGCTTCTTATTTTTGGTTTGTTCTTCATAAAATTTGTAGTTTTCTGGCAAATCATTTAGGAATTAAGTCACTAAATGATACACTGAGTTTCAGACTTCATAACCTTCAGAAAAATGCATGCTAAAGTAAGAACTGTTATTCTATCAACTGTCTCAATTTATACAAGAGCAATTTTTAGTACTGTTTGTTTATATGTTCCCCCAATATATTTGGCCTTATTCAGATTTACTGCATTAACAGGTTGAGGGGTACATGCAAATAAATTGCTTTATATAATTAGGAATAGCCAACCTCTCAACTGTCTCTGATTTTGGCTCAAAATGTTGCTCTTGCCCCTAATAATCCCTCCGCAAAATAGCAATTTTGGAAGAAAACATGGAGGGTTTACAATTGAAATAACTGTAATTAAAAGTTATAGATTACTTGAAATGTATGTAGATTCTTTTATTTTGTCAGCTGCTCAAGTTAGCAGTACTAATAGTGTCCCTTCTTTGACAGGTTCCCAGCTGTATTGTGTGGCTATTTATATTTTTGTATCACATCTTTGGTCCATTTTTCATAAAATTGTGTTTTTTGGCAAATTAGTGACAAATCACTAAAGACCGAAGTTAGAAAATAATGACAGACATTTGAGTTTCAGATTTTATACCCTTCAGAAAATTCATACTAATGCAAGACCTATTCTATTATCTTTCTAAGTTTATTAGAGCAATATTTAAAAATTGTCCTTATTTTTGGGCCTTTGTCCCACTTCTGTGTATGGCTTTGTCCAGATTTCTTGCTCTGAGGTTGAGAGGTATGACAAATGTGTCAGGGCTCAGTCAGCCAGAGACATTTCAAATTGTGACATACTTGTTGCACCCCACTCCCCCATGTAGTGACTCTGGATGTGTCCAAGCAAGGCAAGGAGTAGTTATGCAGTGTAAATGTGCAGTGTGTCCCCCCCATCCAAGGTAGACACAAGTACTACAGTGGCTTTTCATCTGTCCTTGATTTTGCAGAATGGTCTGGTTTCTGTCATATTTTTGTACTGTTGATTTATGCTTATTACTCAGATTTATGCTTATTACTCAGAAAGTGCCTGTTGCTCTGTGTTTAAGTAGCAATGCTTTAATGACCATAAGGTAAGCTTGTCTGAGATCGTAAGATGCAAGTAAGCTTTAATAAGCATACTGTTAAAGAATTGCCAACATTGAAAGCCTTTCTGTTGTTGCCATGCAGAGAATACTTGACTAGATAATGTATAAGCCTTGGGTATTCAAGGACAGGATTCCATTATTTTAAAAAAGCTCATTACACTTGGAGACTTCCAGTCATCTCTACAGACTTTACCTGTAAACTAAACAGAATGCCAATCATGTGTGGTCCATAACCTGTACAGTAATCCTTTAAGCAATGTATCTTGAGCTTGTTTCTTGTTTGCTTTTCATTTTTTACTTTGATCATGTTTTCCCCATGAAACAAGTAGGTAGTTGTCAGGCAGCAGGTCTTTTTTGGATAAGAAACATTTTTACAAGTGGGGGCATCACAGAGATTTCTACTTTCAGCATGTTACTTGGTACTTTAATAAAGCTGAATATAAATTATAATTAGAACTGCAGTGCAAGGAGAAGTGGTTTGAGTTGAGTGCTTCTGGTTTTTCTTATACTTGATTTTGACTGGCATTCCAGTAATATATTTAAAAAGTAATTTATTTTTTCATGCCTCACAACCTTTTGTTTCCATCTAGATATTAAGTAAGCTGTCATGCAACCAATGCATTGAAATATTTTTATTCTTCTACACTTATTTTTGTCTTGATTGGACTCTCATAATTATGGTTTGCCACCCAGGGCAGCATATTTAATTAAAGTTAGTTTTTGTGGATTTGAGCATAGCTCCTCCCCTTTCTAGCTGGCCACACCCCTCCCACTTGACCCCACCCATTCAGCTGTCTCCTGCAGCCCCCCTTTGATTTGAAGTCACCAGCCGCCACTGATTATATTATTTCATATGTGAGCAAATTTACCCCCATAAATCTAACAGGAATGTAGTCACTATTAAATGTATGTCCTGACAAAGCTAAACCCAGTCCCAGATGACACCTGCTGATAATTTCTTCTATTTCTTGAACTGGTAGAGATTTGAGGTTTCTGATGTCTGCTGTCTTGGGTGATGTTGATGGTGGCTTATGTTTACTGGCAAGGTTTCCAGTGGTTTGGTAATATGTCAGAATTTGTAGTTCTTTGGTTTTGTATGTCATTTATGTCTTATTTGAAGATGACCCCTACAGAGGGGTCTTGGGTGTTCATTAGAAGGAGTTCCACCACACATGAGAGTGAAACCATTGACGGCAGAGAAAAGCAAGCCACTGGCCACAGCAGTGAAACTGTCTGAGTAATGGTCTGTGTAGTCCACATTGGTTTGGCATGTGCCTGACCACCTAACTTCTCAACCCTGCAAATGCACACCTGAGGTCAGCTATTGTGTGTTTCTTCAAAACACATGTGGAGGCCACATTAGCCACTAACATCTGCCTAGTGTCAATGTGCAGGCATTAAACATTGTTATGGAACCCATGAAGCCCATGCATTCATAGTCTCAACAATGCAGTTAGTAGCAGCTGCCTCTAACTGGATCACTGACATCCATATCCATTGATCTGTGCCAAGTCTTCAACCATTCCCATTCTCCCAGTAGCCAGACTCCACAATTTTGCAGTCACAACTGTTAAATTTACATTTTGCTTACATGGGGTGATACCTTTGTAACACTGTTAGTAGTAGAAAGTAGTAACAGAAAGTAGTAGTAGAAAGACATCATTTTGGAATGATTGCTAACAGGAATAGTGTTGATAATTATATCCAAATGTTCTGAACGTATATTCTGATTTAGTCTTTCTTTCTACCTTAAGATGTCTGGCTGATATGAGTGGCTTATTATTTTATTGCTGATTGTTGCCATTGCTCAACCAGACAGTTTGGACATTATTTCTGCTTCTGTGTCTTATTGCAACCACAGGGATAGTTCAGTGAGATAACATGAATTACTACTTTTTGGACTAATTCTTACACGGATGAACCAGATAAGTTAGACATTTCTGCTTGTAATGATTCTACTCCTGGATTCTACTACTGGATGTCTGTATAGTAGCTGGTCAAACGTAACTAAAAGGTAGAGTATACAAAGTAAACCTGATTTGACCATTACTTCCTTTATTTCCTTGACTCCATAAAACGTTTGCATGTAGAGTCTTTGGTAGCTTACATAATTTTTATGTATTTATAATTCTTTACATCTGAATGTTGCCATTGCTCAACCAGATATTTTGGACAATATTTCTGCCTTTTGTACTTCTGTTATTGTAACAAGAGGGATGGTTAGGTGACAGCATGAATTACTACTTTTTGGATTAATTTCTAGACAGATCAGACAGATAAGTTTGAAAATTTTTGCTTGGCTTATTTCTGATTATACTCAGTAGTTGCCGGAGTGAGATAAAGGGTATTATTTGCTTGTGAAGAGATGTGTAATGTACAATACCTGTAAGTACTGATAGTTTTGGTGCACTGGCTGGACATTGGGCTATCTTTATGAGGAGATCAGTAATAACAGTTATACTATTTTTACTGATTAAGTGACTCACAATGTCCTTGTCCTAACACATTATAATGAGACTGTGTAACATAACAGCTGCAGAAGATAATATAATGAATGCCTACTCAACAGGCAATTATCACCTGTGTCTGTGCATGCATAACTTTGCAAGTCATTAGTACAGTGCAGTTACAATGTAGCACTGAGTCATTATCACTTTTCAGGCAAAACTGTCAGCAGCTCTCACTGTTATTCACATAACTAGAACTCATTATCATATTGATCAATGCACAACTCAGATTTGGCTGTTTCTCCACTTGCAGTCATTGCAATACACCCCTCCCTCCACACCACTTTCATTTATTTCATTTGTATAATTTGAATCCCTTAGGTCCGTCTCTGAATGGGCACATGTAAATAAAAAAGGCGGAGGTAAGGCAGACTGCTGACACTGACGGAGGTCGTGAGACAATAGTGGTAGCAGCAGTTTGAGTGGGCAGTCAGCACAGCTATGGGACACTTCAGATAACCAACATCTGGTGCCCCATGCCTGTCCTTGGCATATTAGTGGAGCGGCGGTCCTTACCCTGCTTTTTCTCTTTACATGTGCCCTTTCTTTGACCCCTTTCAGTTATTGTGTGTAATTTGGTGTTTTCATGGGTACTAGGTATGTACCTCTAATGCATTATCACCACCTATGTACCTAATGCAAAGAATACTGCCCCTGTGGATAGGATGGAAGATTTGGATGGGCTAACCAGGTAATGCATATGATATACATATATATGTAGTCTTCCAATACAGCTGTCAAATATCAGTAGTAATCTTTTTGCATTTTCTTTCCTCTGCAGGTTTGTCCACCTTCTAACACTACCATGGCTTCCTGACCAGGACAGCGACAAGTGAGAGTGTGGGTATGTGGCCATTCTTACATTCACTGGGCTGCCAGCCATGCCTCCCAAACTGAAACTTGAGCTTCCCCACATCCAGTGTGAAGGTAAACTGGATTGCAAGAAGAGGTATGCATTGGAGCGGACTACTGCAGTTGTTGGAAGAGAAGTGTTCCATCTACCCTGAGCCTGACATTCTTGTGCTGCACATTGGAGGGAATGATGTCATCAGTCAACCACTCGGAAGGCTATGGTTTCAAATCACAGCAATTTTTGAACACCTGAAGTCTTGGTGGCCATGTTGTCATTTTGTGTGGTCTGATATAATTCCTTGACAGATATGGAAAACAACAAACAGTCAACAGGCAGCTCACAAGGCCAGACATTTACAGAATGGGTTCATGCATGGCTTGATGCACAGGGTCAGTGGATCTACAATCTGCCATGAAAGCATCACCACAGAAGATGTTCACCTGTTCAGAAGAGATGGCGTTCACCTAACTGAGGAGGGCATTGTGTTGTTCTTGACCGACCTCCACAATGGCGTGAGGAGAGCTACACAGGATTGGTAACATGCAGCTTGTGAGAAGAATGGAAAACACCCATGACCAAGTAGGACCAGTATAGTAAGTAAAACTCAATGTTATGAAATGTGTTGTGTAAAATATATTTAAATGATTTTGACAAATAACTGTTGTAAAGAGCTGGTGAGGATGCTGAGAAAGAACTGTTTCAGGAGAGTGCTACCACGTACAATCTAGATAAAAAACAGTAAACCAGTGGAACAGAACGGCTCAGGAAGACCAAAGGAAAGCAACTGCTCAAATTATTGTAGAATTGTCTAGAATTCTACAATAATTTGAGCAGTTGCTTTCCTTTGGTCTTCCTGAGCCATTCTGTTCCACCACGTACAATCTAATATGTCAGTGACCACCTTGCAATACTTCTTTTTTTAGTCTGCTTTTATCAGGCATGTGTAGAGTTTAGATAACAGGAAAGGCTTCCTAATACAGAACTTGATCCCTTAGGTCCATTGCTGAATGGACACATGTAAAGAGAAAAGGCATAGGCAAGGCAGACTGCTGACACTGAAGGAGGTCGTGAGACTACAGTGGTATCAGCTGTCTGAGTGGGTAGCCAGCACAGCTATTGGACAGATGAGATGGCCTTGCCTGCCACTGAAGTCCCATGACTGTCCTGGGTTCATTAGTGGAGTGGTGGTCCTTACCTTGCTTTTTCTCTTTACATGTACCTATTCAGCAGCATGTTGGCTACACCAAGAATGTGTATATTTACAATCATATGTGTCTACATGGTAAAACAACTGCTTATGAATGCTGTATACATGTACAGATTTCAGTTTTGTTAGGACTCAGGTTATGGAAATTATGATTTTTTTCATATTTTGCTAAATAACTTTGCAATGGAGCATGTCAATGTGGCAAGTAATACCTCATTTTGAAGACAGTATTGATAGTTCTAAGAGGGTAAAAGAATGGTGCCTATATGTTGTACACATCTGCAGATATCCAAGTTTGTTTTGGACTTAGGTTATGGAAATTATGATTTTTTTTTCATATTTTGGTAAATAGCTTTACAAGGGAGCATCTGAATGTGCCAAGTAATACCTCATTTTGAAGTCAGTATTGCTGGCTTCAATATGGTAAAATAATTGTGTCTGTATGTTGTACACATATGCAATTATCAAAGTTTGTTTCGGACTTAGGTTATGGAAATTATGATTTTTTTCATATTTTGGTAAGTGTCTTTGCAAGGGAGCATCTGAATGTGCTAAGTAATACCTCATTTTGAGGACAGTATTGATAATTCCAACATTGTAAAAGAATTGTGCCTATATGTTGCACACGTGCAGATATCAAAGTTTGTTTTGGATTTAGGTTATGGAAATTATGATTTTTTTCATATTTTGGTAAATAACTTTGCAAGGGAACATCTGAATGTGCCAAGTAAAACCTCATTTGAAGACAGTATTGCTGGTTCCAATATGGTAAAAGAATTGTGCCTGTATGTTGTACACATGTGCAGATATCAAAGTTTGTTTCAGACTTAGGTTATGGAAATTATGATTTTTTTTCATATTTTGGTAAATAACTTTGCAAGGGAGCATGTCAGTGTGCCAAGTAATACCTCATTTTGAAGACAGTGTTACTCCTTACAAGATGGTAAAAGAACTGTGTCTGTGCTCTGTACACATGCACATATATCACAGTTTGTTTAGTCTTGTACGATTATGAAAATTATACATTTACAATACTTCTCATTATTATGTCCATATCTTTGCAAGGGAGCATGGTGATCACACAAATGATGCATCATTTTGAAGCTGACATTTAGATGCACAACTTCTACACTGATTTGTAGGCTCTGTCTTTTACAGGTGAAGAGATATTATGCTTTGTTTATTTATCAATTATGAGAAATAATATATTAATCATATTTCTGTAAATATCTCAAGAAAGGAGCATCACACCATAATGGTTAAGGTATCATTTTAAAGCTGGCATTCATAATAACAAATTAAATTCAAATTGTATGGGTCTGCATGGTACATTGACCAAGATATTGTGCTTTGCTTTTCCAAAAAGGTAAAAAATATGCACGATATCAACATTCCTTGCCAAATATTTAATAATGACTTTGATATGCACTATCAACATTTACACTGTTGGAAAGGTCAGTGTCTGCTGAACAACTTTCATGTTTACATTTTTAGTCTAGCTCTTATAGTTAAAGGGTTATGAACATTTGTTTTCTGTATGGTATTAGAAATGGATTTTCTGAAAATGAGCTCAGGCTGCACTGTTGTTCCTATGGTGGAATTAAGCAGGCAGCTTTTTCAGAGCTGCTTCAGAGTGAATGAGTTAAACAATACAGGCTTTATACAGGCAATTAATTTAATAATACTTTTAGATTTATTTCCTATGACAGTACATGCAAGAGTATTACTGACCTGCCTTACATCTCAACCTCTGCAGGTGACTTCCATGGGCCTCCTGGTTTGCAGCCCATTCACTTGCAACTGTGGAGGACATAAGAGGAATATTTAGCCATACCTACCCATGATATACATGAGCTGGCAATTATTACACACATAGTGGAGTGATACTTACACACAGCTGGGACAGCCCCTGCTGTTCTAGCCTCTTGGATCCACTGCTCCAAGAGGTACCCCTTACACCACTTCAGGTTGGCATACTGATGCCTGACCTGCTCACCAGTTCGGGATATGCCAGTTGCACTGGTGAGGTCACGGGTGAGATGGTCCCAGGCTTTTGCCTTGTATTGGGAACCCTGGTACTGGCCCTGCAGCAGTCTATGCTCATGGTCTTTGACAAGGAGTCCTGCCATGACTCTGGACTCCTGGATGCACCAGCGGTGCTCCCAGAAGTGCGCACCTTCTCCCCTTTCTGCCTTAGTGCCTGCAAGGGGAAGCTGCAACCAGTTATGAGATGTATTCCCGGCTGTTGGGTTTAAGTAGGGATGATTTCCTGCACTTTTCTGAGATTGGCCAGTTTTGAAAAGGATAGGCTATGGGCAAACCTGCCTACCTAAGGTTGGCATTGTTTAAAGGGGTATAACACAAGGCACATTGAGTTAGCTGGCCTACACATTGCTTACACCTCCTAAGCTGGCCTGTGCAGTGCTTAGCATTGCTTACATTAGACTTTGCATTATATTTTCTTTTTCGCATTGATTTCTTATTCATTACATCTTATATATATATGCCTGGTATCCATGATTCATGTGTGCATACACTGTATGGTATCCTTTCAATGATCTTTTGCAATTACACCTCACATCTGAGCTTACTGCTGTACTCCAGTTCACATATTTATGTTAGGTAGTTGGTTATAGAACATATGACTGTATGCTGACTCCTTTCACAGGTTCAGTTTGATTTTACTATAGTGAGGACTTGTTTGGTGATACCTCATTCTTCTGTACTGCTGTGATGGTTTGGTGGTTAACTACTGTGTCTATAGTGCATAGGGTCCTGGGTTCAAGACCTTAAGGCTGTTTATTTTGTTGCTGAGCAGAGCAAAGGACGTTGAATACAGAGTAATTAAGGCACTTTTGAGCAGTTGTAAGTGGGTTTGCGTGGGTTTGCGTGAGGGTAAGCAATGCTAACCTCCAGTTAAATATGTTTACAGGGAGTTAGCTTCAAAATTGCTTAACCTGTGTGCGCACTGCTTACCCCTGTGCAAATGGGCTTAAACTCGCTTACTAGTGCTTAAATATGCTTACTACTGCTTTTTGGTGCTTACTCTTGCTTACTAGTGCTTACTCCCGCTTACAGTTGCACTGATTTAGACAGTAATATCTAATGGTTCTTGGGAAGGTGAGGAATATAGAAGCTGTATGGAGTTGTCATTCATTACACATTTTACCTTCCATTTGTATCCATGATTCTTGTGTGCATATACTGTATGAGGCACATGTGCTTATCTGGAGACTTTGCAACATTATGACACTGACACCTCTCGTGCATTTAATGAAGTACTCCAGTTCACAAATATATGTTATTTAGTGGGTTATGCAACTAAAATATTGGTCATAATGTGATTTTTAATGGAAAATGGAATGTGCTGCAGTGAGACTCGAATTGGGAATGTCTGCTCATAAGGCGAATGCTCTGCCCACTATACTATTGCTATACTGTTTCATTTGCATATATCTTCCTTGCTATCCTCTTCAGCCATTTAAGCTGCATTAACCATAGCTAAGTGATGGGCACAACCGCACACCTATGGTTAGCTTTAATCGGATTCTTAAAAAAAAGGTTTGTTTATTTGACTTGTATTTACTATTGCTGTTGTAGATGTGGGTGAATGTTGCTGGGGATATGCGGACACCTATGAGCGGTCTCGCTCATTCCTTTGGCCTTTCTCCAGTTCTTCATTGTGGGGGCATGTATATTATGAGAGCTATGCTCTCAGACACACACCCCTGCACTCTTACATGCTCCGTGTAAGCTTAGGAGCTCAGGCAGTGTGCCTTCATTAATATGCATGGTGCCCTGTCATCCTGCTTCTACACGGCCACCTCTGTGCAGGATTAAGCTAGTCCTGCACAGAAGAACAATAAATCTGGGGGATTGTCTTTTGTTTTTAAAAAGGAAAATCAATATGTCATGAGTCTTCTCTATTTATTAAGATTGTAACCTCTGTGCTGATTTAGCAAAAAACACTAGCGCTATTAAATCCAGAGGTCAGCATTGCTAGATCTTTTTTAGCAGCAGCCACACCACAATGTTCTTAAATAAGCCTTGCATTCACTAAGCCCTAGAAATGCAAACAACTAATGATACACTAGGAATCACTTAATCATAATCTATTTTCTAAGTATAGTAGCCCATCCCAGAGAGTTAAAGGCTCTTGAATGTATTTTTAACAAAATGGAGGAGATTTATCTTTGGGTCTGATTTCTATGTATGCTAAATTAAAATAATAAATAAGAATTCCTGCAGCATTGCTGTAATTTCACTGACCACCAAGGCCTATCATAGTTAGATGCTAATTATGTCTTCTGTGTATGAGTTTGACTGTGATTTAACCTTTTGGGATGTCTCATTAAGTTACTTTGATTTTTTGGTGCTTAGTTTTGGCTGTGGCTAGAAATTGACAGGTCATGTTTCAGTTTTGGACATATTACTTAATGCTAGACCATTCATATGTACTGATATTGTATTATACAGATTGTTTTACATTAATGACATCTTTCTTTTTACATATTTCTAAGGATGTATTTTACCACAAAAACAAATCTTGCTTATGAGGTAATGCTGCATTTTAAGTATTTATATGCCTATTTATTATTTATTTCATTTTGTTTATTAACTCTACACATTTCTATAAAGTGCTTAGGATTTAGAACTTAAATAAATTTGACATTGAGTTAATATGTTCTACTACATCATTTATTTACAGCAGAATTTTAAACTTGCATTAGAGGTCTCTTGAGATCCCCATAGTGGTCTTGTGTTATTAGCAGCAGGTTTAGCAAAAAGCATTTGAATTTTTGGCTCAGGTCCCATAAGATTAACCAGAGAAAGGGCACTGCACTTAGAAGAGTTTTATAAATACTACTTCGATCTTATGACTATTTTCAAGAAATGATGGGATCAGTTTCCCGGACAAATGAGAAATAATGTCAGAAAAATTAAAGCTGTACTACCAAGGGTGCAGACCGTGTGATAATCATTTGCCACAGGGTAGCATTGTGTTAGTCTACACTTGTCTATACTAAAACATTCATTGTGAGTTATGAGATATCACAATTCTTTTACTTTTTTGATAAACAATTGAAATCATGGCATATTTTAAAATTGCTAAACTGTGACTTTTTGATATCACAGATGCACTGTCAATAGTTGCATAACGTTTTGTTTTTTAATTAATTTTAAGCAAACACTCTGACAGGAAATTGAAGATTTTGTTCTCTGTGATGTCCTATATAAAATTACATTTTGTTTTGCTGCCGTCTGGCAACAAAATGTGGATCATATTTCATTAACAAAGGGGTTCTAGACATTACTCAAACTGTTTTTCTTGAATGTAAACTCTTCAGCCACAAATCACCTACAGCTGAAGTTGCTGGCTGTAACCCAGGAGTAAGAATACTTAATCTCATTTCAAAATATATTCATTTTCATAGAGTTGCACTGATGTACTGTATCAAAAGTTTCTGGGTGCAGGGTATTGGGAGAATTATCATTACTGCAAAAACAGTTATATGCAATATGCCAACATTTTTGATAAGTCCCATTCATAAAGGAAGTTGCCATCAGGGAAGTGTCATGATTCTATGAATATATCTTTATAAACTTACTTTCAGAAGAGTTATTTATTTATGTATTTATATAATTATTCATTCATTTCTTTATTTATTTATGTATGTATGCAAGAATGAATTTATTTATTCATTTTTTTGTCAGCCACTGCAAAACACAGATACAAACAGGCCATTTTCAGTCTCAGCTCAGGAGAATACAATACACAGAAGATAACAAAAGTTGACAGTTTCAGATGAATGCATAGATAGTGATGAAGAGTGAAGAATGTTTTTATAAACATGTTATCAGTACAATAGCTAAAAGGACAGCTCTAACTTAACATACATCATCCATTATTTAAACTGTAAGGCAATTTACGTAACTGGATCAGAGTGCAGCATTCATAGCGAATAATCAATATGTAGAGTCTATGCAATTAGGTGCACCTAGGAAAGGGAAGGATGAAGGAAGTGGAAATGAAGGTAGAGAGAAATAAATGTGTGAATGTTGAGATAAGACGAGTAATGAGGACTTTATAGATAGAATAACAGAGTATAATATGAAGGAAATGAGAGGTGAGGTGAACGGGTTAAAGTTATGGCAGCTACTGAGCAGTACTTTCAAAAATCTTCACGTTTCACATACTTAGTAATCTGTTTATGGAAGACTTGGCAGATAGGGAGTGATGGCATCTTTATTGAGAAGGATTCCCATATGTAGGACACTACTGTTGAGAAACTGTAGTCAGCACCATGATTTCTATTCCTAGTGGTATCAAGGGTTTTTTGGTGACTCATACCTTAAGTTATAGGTAATATATCTTTTAGTTAATCTGCTGCCATAAAAATGGTAAAGTATGTGGGTTTAATTGTTTATAGGTAAAAAAGGCTAGGAGTAGGGTGCACTTTTGTTAACTGGAAACCATTTTGCTATTTAATGGATATTGCAATAACAATTTCTTTTAGGTAGTATAAAGAAGAGCCTGCAGGTATTTTTATGAATGGTTTGGAGGGAGGATATAATTTTTTGGAAGCAATGACTGTACTTCTGAAGCCATATTGTAGCTAAATTATCAAAATCAAAATCCCTTACCCATGGCTGATGTAGACATATAAAAGCCAAGGCTTTCTCTACACCATCAAAACAGAAATTGAAGAATACCTTTCCTTCTTCTTTTACTAACTACTCAAAAATAAAGTTAGTGTCCTAGTGTTCTGCTTGTGCAAATCCTTTCCAAAAAAGGTACAATCACTCTCTATCTACCAAGTCTTAAGGGGAGAGAAATCTGGAGGTCTTTATAGACTTTAAATGTTATAAGTTATCTTTTAATTTAGTGGTATAGAAATGATGTTTAAAGTATAGGTTTTAGTAAAGTGAGAGATACCTACACATTTGAAGTTTTTATTTTCTATTGATGATCACATATTTTGCCTTCTTGGTATTCAGGATAACTTTATTTTTGAGTCTGCCCATTATTTTTGACTTTGTCCAGAATTCTTGTGTTAAGTGGCTGAAAAGTATTAGTTATGTGTGGAGGGGTGCATTGTGTTCTATAGGGGGCCTAACTGGAGTAGAATACATTAGCTTGCATCTTCCTTCATATTAAAAAGGATGTGTCTGCCAATTTATTTGCAAGATCTAGAAGGATCTCCTAATTATAGTTGCACATGGTGATCAAAAGAAAGGTAGATTCCTGAAAGGATAATATTGCATTTCTTGGTATTTAGTTCAAACCCACTTTTGGTGCACCAGGTGTTAAACATGTTAATTCATCTTGAAGGGTGTAAGTATTTCAGTTTGAATTAACAACCATGCCCAACTTACTCTCATCAGCAATTTTGTTAACCATAGATCAGAGTTCTCAGTTCTGAGGTCAGAGAAATAAATGGCAATAAAGATCCCTTGGAGACACCACTGGTTTCTCCTTTTCTGACTGAAATGGTATCAACAAATCTGACGAAATATGCTCCATCCTTGAGACAATTTGTTATCCATCTAACCAAACTGGGACAAATGTTTAATGCCATAAACTTAGATATGATTCGATTATGTGGTACAGTGCTATCCATCTGTCTCTCTGTAGCCTTTCTGTGAAGTGCTATCCATATTTTAAACCTCTATGCATATTTACTAGCCTACCATTTCACGAACAGTACCGATTTTCTTGACATTGAAAAAAAACTGTAAAATCCAGACAGTTTAGAGGTAAGACAGAAACAGGGCAAAAATACAATGAAAATCAGGTACATTTATTTAGCTTTGCAGAACATATCTGATTTTCCTTGTATTTCTTCTGCCCTGAATATGTACCTCTTGATCTTTTATGTGAAGAAATGTCACAGAGCTTTAAATAAGGGGGACAAAGGTCGCTATTGTAAATGCTACTTTTATAAACCTAGAAATCTGATAGAATAACAGGATTTATGGGATTGCACTTTGCTTTATTATTATTTAGTAACTTCACTCTTCAATGATTGGTTGGAAAACCACAAATTTTATGAGCAACATACCTAAAATATGAAGCAAAAGTGTGGACCTTTGAAACATAGACTTCCAGAACCCATAAGCCTGATTTCACTTCACCGACTGGACTTTTTTCTACTGGCATATGCTTAATTTACAATGGGCATGCTGGTCATGCTGGCCAATCAGCATGCACGTTTTTGAATACTAACAAGCTATCATTGTATAATTTTAGTGAAGACATGAAAAGGTTATTTGCTGACCTGTTAGGTGGAGGTAGGTAGACAGTTGCAAATTTTAGCAACATAGCTAGAGTAAAAGAGGTCTCAGTCTAAGGTTTACTAGCATGTGATATAGGTAAGGAATTTGTCAAAGGAGGAAAGGAGAAACGTCTTAAGGAATAAGCAGCTGCCTGGGATATGTAAAATCTTATGTTCTGTTTTGAGTTGACAGTAGGTGAGGTAATTTATATATTGAAGTTAATTCAATTGTTTTATAGCAATGCAGTGAGGGGTTTTGTTGTGTGCATTGCTGGAGAAATTATTTGTTTTTTATTGTAGCTCAGTTTACGTTTTGCAAGCAGGTTTTAATGGAACACTTGTCAACACAGTTAATGCCAATGTGTGCACAACATGGCTGACAGCTCATATGGCCACTGTTATGAAGAACTACCAAATATATGTGCTTACACTAGTGGTCATTATGCAATTTCCTTCCTAATATGAAAAGATATAGCTGTAATTTTTGGTGGCATACTCTAAAACAAAGATGCTTCTCTGTTTGAAAGAGGAGAGAGAGAAGACTACTTATTGACTGTTGCCAACCTTAACTCCATATATTGACTAACATTTTAGATCTATGCATTGAAGGGTAAGCGGGGAGATGTATCAACAGCAATAGTCAGTTCCATCATAATGGATATAGTATATCACACAATGAAGACCCTTTTTGGAGGAATTATTTAACCTCCTCCCAAGAAATCTAAGAACATTCCAACAAATAAAAATTGCACAGTTATTCTGTGCAATCACTGAGTAACTCAACCTTATATTTAGAAGTTCAAATGGACCATACATGTTTGAAAATTTGCCTTAGTCTGTGTCATTTCTCATTTGCCTAATCATATTTTCACTGCATACAAAGGCACCATTGCATAAAATAGGCATTCTATTGATTCTTACCAACAGAGACCATGATTGTTCTCAACAGAGATTTATTTTGCTATGCAGTATGTTTTTTCAGTAGTTGTATTCTATATGTTTGTGTGCATTAACATGCATGTGTCTGTTGGTGTCTGGGTCTCTTTGTCACTGCCTCTTTCCATTTATGTGTTTCTTTGCTGCTGCTTTTGAATCTGTTAATCTGCTGTGCAATATTGCCCCATTGCATTCCAAGACTGTGCATGTACATGACTGTGCATGTACATGACCTATATCTTCTCACAGTATTTTTTAGGTGTACATCTGTAGTATGGTGTGGTCCCACACACTCCATGGACTTTTCCTTTTGAGGTAATCCCAGAGTATCTTAAAAAGACATGCAAAGGAAGTTTGGTTAATCTCACTATGCTCAGTCATCTTAGTGTATAAATAATGAGGTAGTGATAGTCATTGTGTAGTCTACCAAGAATAATCTATGTAGGTGTGTGCTGAGTTGGGAATACAGTGCGGCCTCAGTATTACCATTACCATTACCTCTGTATGAGCAGATCAGAAAGTTCCTTGTAAACTGACCCTGGCAAAGCTTTGTGGTCCTTTTATATTCAATGATCTTATTCCAGCATGCAGAACTGACTGTATGTAGTATGGCTGTATATCAGGAGTAAAGTGTGACCTCATTGCATGCAGCGGACTTACTGTTGCATGGTCCAGTGACAGTAGTCCCATCTTCATGAATTTTCAATAGTAGATGCTAGTCTCATTATAGCCAAAACTAATTAACAACACAGATACTAACATTTTTAAAATAAAAAACAAATAGACTAGCAGATCCCAATCTGAGCATTGTTTAGTCTGTCACCTGGCACCTCAGCTGAGTACATGCACATCTTAAACACCATTCTTTACTGACAAATAATCCAATTATTTTCATGGGAAATGTTTACAAATACTTACTTTACTGTTTACACAACAGAAAAGTAGTTTCAAAAATTAGAAAAACGTATTTTAAAACTGACTGTTCAGCCATATAACCATACAATAACTTAATCAAATAATACCATCTGAAATCTATATTTAACCTCAGTGACTATAAGTATCAACTTTAAATATGACCATTGTTTCCAGTCTATTTAATACATATGTTTAACCCCACTAGCATAAAGATTACCTATAAACAAAACCTGAAAACATAACATCTCCTTAAAAAAACTGTAAAACGTGAACTGCGAGAGATTTCAGTTTTTAATGTCATCATTCCTTTTTTCTTAAAGTTCACCGCAGTTGCTGTTTGCTGTTTGTTGTGTATCATAACCCTGCAGGGTATCTACAAAAAATACCATAAACAACAAAAGTGTTAGTGTCAGAAAAAATATCTCTTATTAACACATGCATCTTTACTTTTGTAAACTAACACGAACATACTGCACCTCATACAAAAAATGTTCCTTTTGCAGTGAATACTTAATCTGAAGGACAGATCTTACACAATAGCATTTTGCCTAAAATAAAACATTCTTATATCAAGCTATATAGATCAGAATTTGCCACCTGATTCAGCTGCTATTTTCATTATATCCACTGTTGAACCACAGACATGATTCTCCATGTGGACCTTCATGCTTTGCTAATGACTCATGAGGTGTATGCCATCTACCCAGTGTCTGTTTACTTGCCTGTTTACTTGTGCACACTTTTACAACATGTATTCAAGTGCTGATTGCAGTGATTAACATGGCACTCAGATGACACAGAGGTTACCCTTGCATGTGTGCACATGTCCATAAGTGTAATAACATTATGAATAGTGAGTCATTTGTGTTTTTCTGGTCAGGGATTGTCAATTCATATACATGACAGTTTAGTCCACATGTGGGGTACTACAGCTATAAAACTATGATCAGCTTTCACAGTTTATTATTGAAAACTATACTTAACAAAAAATATATGGCTGAGAATCAGGAAGAATCCACTACTCATGTAAATTGCATACTGCAGCTAGTTGAAAATCTCAGTGGAAGAGTGGTGTGTGAAATGGAAAGGGTGATCAAAAGGGGGCAGCAGCATGTGGTAAAGTATTTCACCAGAGGTAATCCTTTCTACATCCCAGGATATGAGTAAAATAAAAGAACCAGCCTTTATTTCACATACTGAGCAGTATGCACACTATGTAACAAATGTTACTTTATCAGCAAATTCCTCCATCAGTGAGGAAACCCTGGGAAAGTAGCCTTTGAGAACCTTCAAGGATTTAGTCATTCAGAAGCATCAGGAAATTAAACCAGTAATAATAACACAATATGAATTCACATGACTTACCAGATATGAATAGAACTTTCAGTGCTTCACAAGGATAGGAAATGGGAGCAAGCTAAAGGAGAAAAAATAGAAAAGAAAAAATGAATTTCACATTTACAGGAATACCTTAATACATATACTATACATATGATTTTATATATCTATATATCTATATATATATATATATATATATATATATATATATATATATATATGCTTTGCTATTATAATTTCAAACATGTTTGTTGCGAGTATTTACATACTCAAAAAACATTGTTGAAACTCATTATAGCGATGACAAAAAGAGCGAACATAAAAATGTCGACAATTTGAAATCGAATTGTCAACATCTTTTGAACATACCACCACATAAAGTGTCATACATCACACATTTTGCATGGGTATAAACCCCCCACAGCCCCCCCTACTTAAATATACCAACTCCGAGATCGCACTACAGTGGGGAACAGGTAAATTTCCCATTTCCCACTATAGTCTGCTTGGCGCTTTAGTTCCGCTGAATGGTCCGTTGAACTGTGCTTCGCGGAAGTGCACTTTCGCTTAAGTGCATTTTCATGTAACTGAGGATACACTGTTCATTTTCGAACAAGTGGATTTTCGGTCTTTTACAGTAGACCCATATATATATAGAGAGAGAGAGAGAGAGAGATAGAGAGATGCAGCTATATCTATATCTACATCTACATCTATAACTATATCTATGTCTACATATATATATATATATATATATATATATATATATATATATATATATATATATATATATATATGTATATATAGTTCCACAAAAGATCATAACACAAAAACCGCGGTTTAAGCTCAACGTCCTCAGTGTGCAGTCACAGACTGAAACTGCAGATCTAAATAATACAAAAAAATGTTATCACGTAAATTAAAGGCACAGTGAATAAAAAAAAAAAAAAATAAAAAATAAAAAATAAAAAACAAAAAACAAGCTATAATAAACCAAATATAAATAAAGCTAAATGTTACAGAGAGCAGATTGTGAGCCAACAAATATATATATATATGTATATCTGTATATTTCATTACCAGCTCATTATTCCTGACCCATTATTGTATGGTATTGAAAAAACATGCTTCTTTTTTTCTTATAGAAAGCAAAAGTCTATTGCAAGACAGGATAAAGATATCTGTGAGTAAAGAGGAGTTTAACTGCCATTCATCTGAGGTTTTGCTTGTACTGCGCTCTCCTTGTAATATAGATTATATAGATCAAAAAGCTGAAACAGCAAGATTTTTTATCGTATTTTTTACCCCCACAAATTACTCAGATAATTTTCTTGCAATGATTTACGAAGTGAGGAAATTTGAAGTTTAAGTGGCTGAAGTAAAGAAAGAGAAGCTACTATGTGACAAAAGGGGTTTTCAGTGTTGGTGGGGATGTACTTTCTCTTTGCCAGTCAAGATGGCAAAGAGATATAGCCTGGGACACCTGGAAATAAGACAAAAGTGAAGTAAATCTCATCCATTTCAGAAAACTCTGCAACAACGTGAAAAAGTTAGTGAACCAAGATAAGCAATCTTACTACTCCCACTTTCACTGGACCACAAAATCAACCCCCCAAAATTCTGGTATTCTATATCAACCTTACTAAATCCAGGTACAAATAAAGAACACTGCCCAACACCAGAATTCTACCCATCTGTAGTAGCTGAAGACTTCAATAAGCATTTTGTAAAATCTATAACCGACTTACTGTCAAACTCCTGTAAAACCAGACCCTCCCACTCCACCACCAATATCATGTCATCTAGCTCCAATCCTCTCCACTATAACAGCCATAAACTCCACAATGACAGCTCAACCACTTTCTCATTCCAGCCCATACCTACAACTATCATCAGAAGACTACTGCTAAAACTAAAACCTTACTCCACATCAGCAAACAATCTTCTACCCCAATACCTTAAACTATCCACCAACTCCATCACCTACCCAGTCAGTACCCTTATTAATAGATTTATATCAGAATCCCTAGTTCCTAACATATGGAAATGTCTCATACCACCCCATCCACAAAGGAGAAAACTCTACTGAACCTTCCAATTTGCATCACATATCCATCCTATCACCTATTTCCAATATACCTGAAAGATGTATCCACCACCAGCTAATGCAATACCTACAGCAAAATAATCTACTCACACCAACTCAGCATGACTTCTGCCCTGCACACAGCACAACCATAACTTTAATATCCTTTACTGACCCAGTAAATAGGGCTAGAGGTGCAGGAAACTATGCATCTGAAATATTCCTGGACCTCTCTAAAGCCTTTGACACTGTTTCTCACCCCTTACTTCTTGACACACTCTCCAGCCTAGGTTTCTCCCACACCACAGTACAGTAGTTTCATATTACTTAGACAATCGAAAACAAGCCATAAATTGGTCATTTTGAAGTCTTCCCCTTTCATCATCACCCTACAGGACTCCCACATTGCTCCATTCTAGGCCCCCTACTATTTAATATTTTCACAAATGACCTACATACTTCCTCATCCCCTGGAACACTCATCAATATGCAGATGATTCCACTATTCTCTGCACCTTCTGCACACTTCCTGAATTATTCTCCAACACAAAAAAGTATTTTACTGCCATAGAAACCTGGCTTACAAATGCCTAGCTTTTCCTTAACTCTAAAAAAAAAAAAAAACGAAATTGTCCTCTTTCACCCAAACAAACCCACATCTGACTTACATCAATTCAAAATATACTCAACAGATAACACAATTATTGAAACAGTACAGCATACCAAAATGCTTGGAGTCATTACTGACAACCAATTGAAATGTGACCTCCACATACAGCAGAATATAAAGAAAACTCATCAAAAGTTAGTGCTTTTCTTTAGAAATAAACACGTCCTAAGCACCTCAACTGAAGTACCCTTGCCAAAACTTTCCTGTTCCACTCCCTTTTCTATGGTGCCACTATTCTTACTAACCTACAAGTTTCCATTAAATCCAGATTGAAACAGTGCTATAACGAAGTGACAAAGTTTTGCACCAACTCTAAATACTAGACACATCATTGCAGATCACTACAAGAACTCTCTTGGCTTGAACTCCCCAACAAACTCCACTATATCCAGTCACAAACTGTGCACAATTTAGTCTACTAACCCTCTGTTTGCCCAACTCTAAGAAACCTAGTCAAACACTATCAACCAAATAGAACCATAAGATCTGAGGACAAAAAACTGCTAACAATCTCTAACCCTCAAAAAATAAAAAAAATAAAAAACAGGACACTGTCTCTACTCATACTCTGTCACAAAAGTATGGAATTCTCTCCTGCTAGCTACTAGATCATTTCCAAGCCTAGCAGTTTCAAAGCATCATTAAAACAATATCTAAATAGCACATGTGTGTGCACCTGCACTACTCAAGAATAATCTCACTTACACTTCATCTCCTATGCTCAGCTCCCTCCACATCTACATTCAACTGTCTTATTTGTGTTATCACAATTTTATTACTTGTTCTTTTACTGAGCTGTGTCTCCTTTCTTTATTTTATCCATTTTGATGTGATACCTGCTTATTTTTCTGTTTTTGGAATACCCATTCAACTGAACTACCAGACTGTAATATACAGCTAGCTGTCTTTTTTCTAATCATATGTAAATATACTGTAATAATTTAAGTGCAATGTTTATATAGTTACATATGTCTTTATCTGGAGCTTTTCTCCCCGGGCATCCACTGAAAATAGGTTTTCTTAACCCAGTTGGACTATGCTGTTAAACACATGTCAAATAAATAAAGAACATAAAATAAAGATGTAGGCACATATTCTGAACACCTACCAACTGAAGTGGTACATTTGTGAGTTTTGCTTCCAAACATTTCAATTTAGATCACATGGTGACACCATGTGGTAAAGTCCTCTGGTTATCTGATGACAGATGTTACTCATGATATGTGTAAAATAGGAAGTGCACATTTTTACATTCAATTATGTACAATCATATAGAAATAATATAGAAATAATGATCTAGCAATATTTATTGAGATATGTATTACAATATCGTGGTTTGCCTTTACTTGCCTTATTTTTTTAATATTCATTTTCTATCAACATTAGATGTTAAAAAGTTCTGCTCAGATCCAGAAAACCAATAGAATTCTGGTCTTGTCATTAGCAATTGGATACAGTAAGTCATGCAACTAATGTAGCAGAGCTGGATGCCCTCGGAACACATTGTTATGGAGTATAATCATCAGTACCAGCATTAATTTATGAAGCTTTGAGGATACAGTGGATTTATGAATGAATGCCAATACTGCATTTGTAATCACAGCTGAAGTATAGAAACAATAAGTTTGTGAGGTAAATGTACACTAACTGTAGCAGGCTGCTTGTTGCAGGTGAAGGGTTAACAAATGACTTGCTACAGTAATTTCTAATTGCTTCTCAGCTCTACTCTGGAGATCTGTAGGGCACCAAATGAACTAGCTGTGATTATATTTCTCACTGACTAAGGAATTTATTGATACACTGACTTCTGCTATATCATTTGTCTACTGCTGTTATGTGTTTCAACCCAAGATGGCAATAGTTCCAAGGCATTACGTTTTATTGTGACAAATTGTGCCTTGCTTGTTTATCCACACAGTCTATTGTTTATGAAGTTTATATTTATTTATAAACTGAAA